>NC_072734.1:63150517-63450517 GCF_026930045.1 Uloborus diversus | reverse complement strand
ATATATTCAAAATGTTAGGTAACTACATCATCGCCTTAGAGCAATACTAAGGCATATAATCCCAGGAATAACACTAAGATATCCTACTGTTTCTCTGAGGGGACGACATGTGTAATTGAAGGAAAAAGTATATATTATGAACTGTATAATAAAGAACAGTTTTACTAAGGCATTGTAACATAATATAGCTTATCTTTTATTTTAATAAATGTATTTATAGTAAAATTGAAATAACTTAGAAATATATCTGCACTGAAATCAGTTTTATAAAATTTAACTAATGAAATGTACTGTTAAAACTTAAATAAAATTGAAAAAGCTGAATTTTAAAACAATATGGTGAAGTTTAAATATATAAACAATTTACAGAATAAAAAACAATACAACTAGGGAGCAAAAATCAGTGAAAATCGATTTGACTTTACTATAAAAAACTTTCAATCAAAGATCCTGAAAAATTGTAAAAATTAAAGTAAAAAGTATAAAGCTTCAAGCAAAATAATTTTTAAAATTACTTTTTGGTAACACATTAATAAATAATCATAATTTCAAAAAGTAAACAAAAAATAAATAAATAAATAAATAAAAAATAAAAATTTAATCCTAAGATCAAGATTACTACAATAGAGAGATTATGCAATTTTAAAACTATTTACAAGTATTTATACATACAGCACTAATTATCATTACTATGAACATTTCAATAAATACCTACATATAAGTAAAGAAGGATTTTTGATTACATTAAAAAAAATTCTGAATCAGGGGAAAAATGGTTTAACATAACATTTGAAAATGTCCAAACACTAGCCAAAAAAGGAATTGAAGTAATTGTTATACAGGCGACATACATTACTATTCTTCATGCTTTAGAAATGCTGCAACCAATATGGGGTTTACAGGTTACCCCTTTCCTCTTCCCCAAAATGCGTCCTAAAAGTTTCATGCTTTAAAGCAGAATATTGTTACTGTTTGACTATGGATTGTATGTAATTTGGCAATCTGCCAAGTATAGACGATTCCACCTGAATGAATCTAGCAAGGGAGAAGGGAAAATAATGATGGGATTTTGATACACGCGTTTTATAATGTCACTAGTGCCTTATTCATTTATTGCATTCTCAAAAGTAAAATAGGGAGAAACAAAAATAGTTACCATGGAAATAACAAAAAGATAAGATAATATTTTAATTTCGTTCAGGAACGTAAAAGCAAAACGGTAAGCTCAAAACTTCGTTGTGAATAAATGAATCAATTTTTGCCTTGAGAATACAGATTGAATATACTTTAGATTTAAAAAGTGTTGCTGTGAGCAAATTTTCATTTTTACAAGACTAAGGCTAAATAATAGAGAGGCAAAAGTGCACATCTGAAACAAACCAACTAACATCCCTGTAAACTAATAGATACGTTCATTTCTGCCTATAAACCAGGCATAAGCCTTTCCATGTAATCGATGGTCAGACAGTACTTACCCCTCCCCCTTCCCAATTTTGCACCCCCTTCCTAATACAACTACACAATTTTCATTCAATTTTACCAGATATGGTCTATGTTTGTTGTATCATTAAAATGGGAATCAAAACAGTTAGAGGAATCAGGAAGTATAATATTTTGTAGAAATTTAGGAGAAGAGGAAGGAATGGAGGAACTCTTCCCAAAAGTAATTCCATCCACAACTATGATTTTGCTAGTATATTATATACTTCAATTATTTAAACTTTAGATTAAGTTTTCTAATTTAAAAATCAAAGCAATTCCCTCCTCTCCTAGAAATTACAATAAATGTGAACTCTAACAGAACAATACGTTTTAATCATATTATGACTAAAAATTTAATATTAAGTTATAAACAGAGTTTTAAATCTGAAGACTATACAAGAAATGTGGAAGAACATGAAAAGGCTACGACTTGGAAGGGGGGGGGGGAACCTGAAATGCAACAAAAATAAATTTTTATCAGGAGAAAAAGGCGACTATTTCTCTTTTAAGATCAACAAAAATATAACTACTCATCTTTAATGAATGTGTTATCAACTACAACCCATAACAAGATTAGATTATAATATAACATACTTTCAAAAGCAGAGCTGGTTGTAGAGGTTTTTTTTGCTTTATGGAACAAGTACTTTCACAAAGACATCACTGTAACAGATGAATAGTATTGATTCAATGACTCATTAAGTGATCTAACTTTTACATATCCAGGCGGATGTTTTTAACAAGTGAACAACTTCACACACACACACTCAGTTGCATGTTTTCCCAGTAAGTGAAACAAAGACATTTAAAATTGCAAGCAGTGGCTCCCAAACTGAATATAAATCATTTTTTCTTAAATTTCAATTTCTGACAGAATAATTTTGAGCTCACATCTCTGGTAGATATTTATATTGTTGACACACACCAAAGCATGTAAGAAAAAAAGTATAAGGCAAATAATAATAATAATTAATAATTTAGAGTAACTACTTAGTCCAGGGTTTTCAAAGTCAAAAAGTTGAGTATGTACTTCATAAAAATTCAAGTTAACTACTTTATTTTTAATGAATCAGTATGATTTTGCTTTCTTTTCTTTTTGCTTAAAGATACTGATTTCAGATTTTCACAGGAAAGCAAAACTCGTGGTTACCAAATTGAGCTCCAGAAAAAAACAAATGTAAAAATTCATAAATGTGTTCAATTGTCTAAAGGGATAAACTTCAATGTGAAGTTGCAAACAAATTGAAATGCAATCAATAAAAGCAAAACATAAACATACTAGTCTATATCCTTGTTTGTAAAATATAATAGTTGTCTAAAATAGTTTCTCCATCATTTAATTTGAGCTGACATGAAGGAGAAAATCATCATTTTACACAATACCTTTAAAGTTCATAAATTACTCTAAAGACATAGAAATTAAAAGAACATTAACTTCAAAAGCAAGAGTTTTTTCTTTATTTTTTAAAAATAATTAATGCAAAAGAATGTGCAAAAAAAGTCAATTTATATTTTTAGAGTTACACTGAAAACTTAGCATTTTTTCACATTTTGTTGTTTGACATAAAAATTAAGTTAATAAAAACATTATTAATTTCTCCCCTTTTTTTACTTAAACATTGTCCCATTCATAGATAAATAATAATTGCAGATGAGAATTCAATATAGATCTTTGATCTTCAAAGGAAAGAGAAAAATGTGTACCTACTCAAATTTGGGCGCCGCTATAAATACCGTGAAGCCCGCTTGAGCGCTCCAAAAACTCTAGATATCGTCGCCTCAGAGCAACAGTAAGATATCTTGGTGTTATTTCTGAGACTACATACATTACTGTTGCTCTGAAGGCGATGATATGCATACTCCTTAGGTGTCAGATTTCTGTAATTGTGTTTTCCCTTTTTCTCCCTTAATTCCAACACTTTAGCAGCAGAATTTATTTGCACAGCTTTAAATCTCTCTTTAAAGCTAAAATCCTAAAAAAAAATTTATCCATCAAGAATTTAATAAAGTCCCACATTTACTTTAAACATTTATATTTCCTATTTAAAAAAAAAAAGTTTGTCAACGATCTTGGTACCCACATTTTAAATACACACTAGTCTAAATTATAAATTTCTACATTATTTTTATTGACTTAAGTTTTATATTAAGGATTGATGTAGAATTACTTACATAAGTCACAAAAATTTTAACTACATATTTGGCTTTTTAAGAAGAAAAAAAAGTTATACATTAGTCTATAACAATAATTGGTACATGGCACAGCACATCACACAACCTCTGTACATCAAAATTACAATGAGTAAATTTTGAATCCATTTTCAAAAACAGTGGTGAATTTACATGCTTGGGGGCACCTCACAATACATTTTCGGGGCCCTTTTGTTTATCACAGAACTATGTAAAGCATTTCTAACGTGCATTTTTAAAATTCATTTTGGGCCCTTATATATGGCTGTGGCCCTTGCAATTAGGATATTTGTGACTAGGTGAATCTGCCACTGTTCAAAAAAGCATTTATTTTACACTAAAAGACAAGTTTTATTATATATTTCATTTTTATAGGAATTTTGGAAAAGTTGAATCAACTTTTAAAGAATTGTGAAGAAAGTATAACAATGAATTTACTTATTATTATTATTCAAAAACATTTGTTTTTCACATGTGTAGTGATGTTCCTACACAAAAGAAGATGATTTACAGGAACAAAGCATTACAATAAATAGCACAACACAACAGCAAATATCCATAAAAAAATGAAAATCTGGAAATGTGTGTGATAAAACATTGGGCATACTGCCACATTTAAGAAGTGTTGGAAAACATTAAGTTTAAGCATCTTATTTAAATTCCTAAAACATTCCTTTACAGGGGTTTTTATATAACTTTTTACAATCTATATTTTTAGTTCTTGCATATATTCTTTTCTCTAACTGAATTAATTAAGGGTTACATTATGGCAACAAATTCAAAACGAATACCTTCTTTAAATGAAGACAAAACCATTTAATAAAATTGGTGGTGATTGGTTGGTAATAAAACTGAAGTTTAATTATAATTTGCATACAATTTTTTGGTAAAACATATCAAATTTACAACACTATTGCTCCGACAACAATAGATTCTTTAAAGCCACATGGTTTTGCTGTATCCAAAGTACAATAATGGCATCAAGAATTAACTCATTTTGTGATGCTATGGAGAGTTCGTTCAATTTTTGGCAATTTGGTGGAAAAACTGGAAATTTGGTGCAAAAGAAAAATTTTCAAATTTCTCCAGAGAAATGCAAGATAAATTACAACATTACATGCATCTATTATGAAATGTTTGTTGGCAACAGCAAGAAATGGCAAGAAATAATTGTTTGCAAAGGATAGTTCTAAATTTTAAACCATCCTTTCAAGTCAGCATAATGGCACCTTATTTTTAATGTCATCAGCCTTTTTTTTTTTTTTTTGTGGCACAGTTTGTCAAACTAAGTTTCAAAGGTTTTGTGAATAAATTTATTTTTCCCTTAAATTGTATAAATTACCCGAGATCTTTATTGAAAAAAAAAACATTTTGAAGTTTTCAAAAGTGAAAAGTTATGCTTTTAAAGTTTTCGGAACAGACAGCCACAGATTTTTTTATTTTTTAAACAATTTTGAACAGAATCCTAGAAGAGCCAAGGCAACACAAAGTAGATAAAGAAAATGCTAGGCAAACACAACACAGTAATGAAAATGATGGATGAACAGGAACTTTCTTAGCAATTAAATATAGCTCTTAAAAGTAGAAACAAAAAAAAAAAAAAAAAAAAATTTATCAACCTTCACGAAATAAAGAGCATTAAATGAAACAAAAAATGCCAACTCTGTTTTCACCCAACTCAAATATTACAATCAGTTACCTGCAGCAGTACCTGCAGTGCCTTTGAATTCACTAAAAACAATCCATACAGTTTCATTATGGCCACTTACAGAACTGCATGAAGCATTCACAAGTTTTGAAAATCAAGCATTCAATAATAAGTTTCACAGGGGTGATTATGCACCCCAAACTCTTTCACTATGCAGTTTCCGATGGTATGGCAACGAGACATGCATCTCCTTTTGTGGTAGTGAGTGCATCTCCATATAGTTTTATCCATATAGACTTTCTCTTTTAGATAAGTGTAGCCCTTGTTCAAAAGTTTCCAATTCACACCTCTCTTAGTTTGTACAAACTGCAATTCATCTGGAAATAAGACACAAATTAATAACGTGAGAAGCAAGACAATTTGAATCAGCTCAAGGGATAAATACAAATAAAAATTTATTTTAATTCATTTCTCATGACTTTTGAATTTAAGCACACAGGAAACCAACTATCTTGTACTGTCTCAGGTTCAATTTGAAGTTCCTTTCAATCAAGATTATAAACAACTTCAAGCTATGCGGAAAAAAAAATGTTAATTCCTACTTTTTTTTTTGTTGATATAAAATGTCAAAACTGCCGACTAAAAATTATGGCATTATATTAACTTCCATGGATTTCACCCACACAGTAAATTAATCTGAGCTTGTTTGAGCAATGAGCTGTACTGCCATGCTAAGCACAAAAGTTGTACCTGCACTTTTGTCCAAATTCAGTTACGGTCACCAGGTAGTTCCTTGTCACATATTTCACCTAAATACAATGTTTAATGGTCATTTGTTAATGGGAAATATTTTTAAAAAAATTCTGAAAAAGTTGTATCTTGATCAAACACATGGAGGTGCAAAACTTTAAAGGCACAATTCCTCCGTCTGAACTCATCTGCAGATACGACTTTTGCGCTTAGTACAGCAGTGTAGCCTAGAATTTCTTTGCAAAATAAAAATTAGCTTTGAGGTTGGCATCAAAATTAGTAATACAAACATGAGAGTCACTAAACTAGTTGATTCAATTAACTACAGTACTTGCAGGGGTATGCATATGTGCATTCTTCCAACAAAATGATTCCTACAAACTCACATTTAGAAAACTGATGATTTAGTCAAAGAACATGTCATGAGACAAATAAGAAAACACCTGTTTTTGGTCTGAACTTATTATTTAACTAATGAAATCTTTTTTTTTTTTATAATTACAATGTTGGATTGAACTTTTAATGCTTGACTTTTTATTTAAAAACACAATGGATAAAACTGACATAGACCTAAAATCACTAAACAGTACTACATGCTTATAGAACAAGGACAGAACAAATGTGCAGCCAAAATTAACCATAACTGGAATAATGGCTAGTCTACACGTCCATTAACAATGGCAAATTATCCAAACACTTCCGTTAAAACTAATATAGTTTTAACCTGAAAATTATAAAAATTTTATGGGGGTAATAAATAGTTACCCCTTCTAGGAGTCGGATTTTTTCCCCCTTCAGATTTTATATAAAGCGAGTATGTTTTATTCTACTTTTATGTAACAAATTTAAAAAGCATGATAGAAGTGTAAGAATATTGCTAAAAACAAATCAAAGTTAACACTAAATCAATTATTTCAGTCGAAAAACCAAAAATCTGTTCGTCCACCCTGCCTTTAGAGCAAATATTAAATGTAAATTTTAAAAATGCAAACATTAGAGAATACGTTTCAGAGGATAATTTAAATCCAATATAAATCCTGGTCTCAAAGGTGGATTTTCTTAGAATAAACTAGAGAAGGACCTTTTCACATGGAAAATGTACAAAAAAGAATTTTTGATTTGATTGTTTTGTTGTTTTTTCTAATTGAAAACGATTTTTTAAAATTAGCACATATGGGAGGAATGCCCCCCCCCTTCTCTTCAAAATCTGGGGCAAAATAAATTAATTTTCACTCATAAAACTTCCCAAAACTTATTCTATCACTCCCCCCCTCTCCCTTGTTACTGTATGCAGTGATAGTTTGTTGAATTGACTTTTGGTTAAAGTTGGTATGGAAGAATTTTAACTACTTTCCCCATCTTAATTGTTGTTCCTTCCTGCATTTGAAATCCCCTTATTGTTTCAAATGTTCAATCAAACAAAGTTCATGTAGTTAGAACATGAACTTTGATTATTCATTCAAAAAAAAAAAAAAGTGGCATCTCGTTGCATGCACAAGTTTTACCTATTTAACTCATATACTCCATACTACTATTCATTCAAACAACTGCAAATCCTGCATGCTTCAATTGTTTGTCATATCTACTTTTGTTTTGCGAAAATGTACAAGAGAATTTTACCTTTTTCCCTTATTGGCAACTTTTTAATGTAAAAATCACCACACAAGTTCTCCAACTCAGATATTCAATTACATCCAAACAATGGAACATTTTAAAAAGCTACATAATATTTTTTAAAAAGTACAACTAGTAAATAAACAAACAAGATAATTCAATACTACATGCACAAGAGAATAATTTTGATTTTGGATTAAAATAGCTAAAAATGATTCACTATCTTAGATATGTTTAAAATGAATATATAAGCATATGTTAAAACTTGGTTTTAGCTTCACCATCAGAACTGAATTAGATATTTAACAACAAAGATTAAATAAAGCATAGATGTCAACAACGAAAACTTTGCCTCTTGCAAATATTGCACATGTTTAAATGTCCATTAATATTAATCTTTGCAACATACTCTGCATATCATATTATAGGAAAACAGAATAAGGTTTTTTAGAAAAATATTTGCAAATTTATCCTGAAATAACTGAGAATGACAAATGCTGCAATTACAATTGCAGCTATTTCATTTACATAAATAAATAAATAAGTTAAACATTTACAAAGTACTTATACAAATATATATATATATATATATATATATATATATATATATATATATATATAATAAGAATTTTGTTTCTCTTGTGTTTTAAATGTTGTTCTATTTTCTTTAGATAAAACTTGTATTTTTCGTTTTTGAAAGGTTCAATGTTTGTATTTCATGTCATGCTGATATTCTGGACTTTCAGTAACCCAATTGCTTGTTTTGTGAGATGTCGGGGTCTAGTGCTGCTTTTTTAGGCAAATTTCGCCAGCAGCACTCACAAAACATCTCATGGTTTTTCCCTACCCTTGTGGAGCACCGCCTGATGAGGCCCCAGGGTATTTTGGGATTTTTTCATTTTTTCCTTCTTTTAAAAGACTTTTTCGTTCTCGTTCAATCCTTATATTGCTATCAAATATATATATATATATATATATATATATATATACAGTCGACGCTCGATATAACGACCATCTCCGTCCCAGAGAAAAAGGTCTTTATAACGAGTGGTCGTTATAAGAAGTATAATTTAAAAAAAATATACACAGTCATCATGCATGCCCCGTTGTTCCATGAAGAAATGGTACTTTTCAAACATTCCAGTTAAATGCCCAAATTATTTTTATCATAAGAATTTTTAGAAAAATCGTGTGCAAAATACTATGACAGGATATTAAAGAACTTTTAAAGTAGAAAATATAGAAAGGAAAATGTTACACACTTACAAATCTGCTACCACTACACTTTATGAAGATAAAACCAGAAACAGACGTTTGCCTTTTTAGCAGACGTGATTTTTGCAAAACATTATTTTCCGTTTCAGATATAGGTGATAAATTGTGTTTTTTTTTTTTGCTTTTCAAAGAAACATTTAGGAATCTGGAAATTTCTCGATTTTTCCTCCCATTATTTTTCTGTGCTAGTTGTGGTGAATGGTAATCTCCCCCCCCCCCTCAAAGTTGGATTTGACATACATTGAAAACTTCAGGCAGATGTCCGTAAACAATAAACAAGGTCATTTCAAGCTACAAATTTGTTTTATTGGAAAGAACACCAGAAATAGCGTCCGCTGAATTCGGTCGTTGTATTGGATTAGACGATACAGAACGATCGTTATAACGAAGGCGAATTAACGTAGAGTTCATAGGAACAAAGTTGGGACTTTTACCACTGGTCGTTATAATGGGACGGTCTTTATAATGCGTGGTCGTTATACTGAGCGTCGACTGTATATATATATATATATATATCAAAGCAAAATAATGGGAATACATTCAAATTAAAAACCCAAAATACTTCTTCTTTACGAAAAATCAAAACCTTTGTAATTTGTATTGAACTTCAAAATTTCAAGCATTGATAAAGCTTATGACATTAATCCTTTTACACAATTGTTATTGTAAACATAAACAATATGTATTGAATTGAAGAAAGAGCTTAATAGATTTCAATTCTGGAAAAAAATAATTTTTTTTTTGGTAGAAATATTCTAGTTTTCTTTTCTATTTCTTCAAATCAGTTTTATTTTGCATTTCTGCCAAATAAATATGAAAGTGACTTTTTAGCTGATTAAAACCAGCTAAAGTTTCATGCTCTGTAACACCAATACTTACAAGCCAAAAATGTTGATTGGAACAAGAAACATAACACGGGAATTTCATAGCATGAACAAAAACATAACCAACATTATTAATTTTAAAATTAAAAATACATTAAGATTTGTACAGTAAAACTCGCTTACCACAATCACGAAGTGACTAATATTCACCTATCATAACTGAGTACTTGCAAAAAAATGGGTTAGTGAAAAAAAGAATAAAAATTTATAAATACTTGCTTTGCTAGTTTTTCATTTCTGTACTACTTTGGAAATCAAAAATTGTTTAATTTGCATTGAACTTATTTATGCTTTATTTCTTTTGTTACTGTTTTTAAAAGAATATTCATGGTCCATAAAACAGACATTTTCACCCCAGGCTTTGAAAAATGTTAAAAGTTTTCCTCATATCAAAAGCCATTTAGCATGTTGAGTGTGTTTCAGCTTCAAATAATTCCCATTTGTCATCGCTTTCATTATATTTCCCCCCTCCCCCCGATTTAGCTTGAGTTGAGCAAGGACCTCCACAAAAATGATAACATTGGCGCAGATATAATTTTCAAATGCTTCTCTTCATATTAATCTAAAGAGGGCATTCATCATATTTTTTCTCAGGATTTATGACTCATCACTAATTTTCGGTTGACTTTAGAATGTTTCAGGAATTTTTTCAAGAAAGGATAAGCTGAAATAAAAGTTAATATATGAATCACAAAATATTGCTCACTTTAAGCAGGTTTGCTCATTAAAAGTGGGTTATGTTTTCATAGACTTAGTATCAACCTTCATGATTACCTCGCGAAACCCCACTTTTTGTTATAAGTGAGTTTGACTGTACTAAATAATTTTAATGAAACTGTTTTTCTCAGAACGAAAAGGGGCTCTCTTATATCAGAAATGACACATTTGGTTACATACCAGTTTGCTGCAATAAAATAACTTTAAGTATGCCTTAAAATGATCACTATAATATCAAGGGGAGCAAAAAAAACTATGAAAATTTTTAAATGTCTGAGAATTAATTATCTTTGAATGTCATCAAAAGACTAACTGTTTCTTGAATACTTACAGTAAAAAGATTTAAAAAAAAATCTGTAACAGCTTTAAAAACCAAGCAACAAAACACCTACAACAACATAAATTATGTGTGAAACATGAATTTGAGTAAGGAAAAGTATTTAATGTAAAACACAATTGCATTTATTTCAAAGGGATGATACTTGAGTACAGTAACTTAGCTATAAACTTACATGCTTTTCCCTTTTCATCACCACAATATACAAAATTGATGTATTTTCATTTCTTCAAATTTAAGCATTTCCTTAACAATGACACTTAGATAATAAAATATAATTATTGGAAAAAGTATACAAAATACAATTAAGAATTATTTAAAGAAAAAGCTTATAATAATAATTAAAAAAATGCCTCAACTCCTTTAAATTTTATTTTGAGTTGCTTTGTAAATTGTTATCAAATTCATCAAATATTTTGCAGTTAATTGAAAATTTATCTAAAATGAGGAGACCACAAATATGTAAAAGTTCTTAAGAGAAAGATGAATATGATAAAATTAGCATACGAGGGCAAATCAACAAGTCTTAGCGCCTATTTTTTATTTGCCAAAACCTGGTACATACAGGTATTTACAAATACACCCAGTGTACTACGTACCTTACATTATTTCTCCACATAGTCACCACATCGGTTCAGACATTTGTCCAATCGCAGCACTAAATTAGAGATCCACTTGTGGCAAATTCTTCCAGCTGTCTGTGGAACCACCGTCAGACCGCGTTCTTGGTTTCTTCGTCACATATGAATCTCTGTCTTGCCAGAAATTCTTCAGTGGAGTGAAAACGTGAAAATCACTAGGGCAAGGTCTGGACTGTAGGTGACCCTGTGAACTGCTATAGGCTTTTGTCCGTTGCTCCATACAAAATGAATAACACTTCGCTGCTCATAAGTTGGGACGTCAAAAGAACAACCATCATCTTAAATGACTGATAGCAGCTCCACTCTTCCGAGCAAAAAGCAGATACGGCTGGTACGGTTCAAGGAACTGTCACTGCTGGGAATGCATATGTTTGCTTTGTATTCACAGCCATATTTTGGCTAAAAAAAATTGGCACAAAGACTTTTTGATTTGCCATTTGCCCTCATAAAATAAGTGTAAGATTTCTAGGAAAAACAAAATTAGTTCTTGAACAGTTAGAATTAATAATGCTAATTAAATAACACTTTAACTAAAATAGAACACTAGAACACTTTTAAAATATAACTAATTGCACACACATAAATTAGAATGGGGTCGTTTCCAAAATTTTGAAAATATTTTTTTCTGAAAGAGCATGCTTAAAAACATAGGATCTGACCAATTTTTTAAATAATTTGGTTTAAGTTTAATATTTTAAAAAAATTACTTAAATCGGTATGCTTTCATTGTTTTTACTTCTGCCGATGACATCACAAATGATGAAATGGCATTCATGGTTGCCATTCACAAAACAAAATATTTAATTTGCATCTTTACTTACGTGTATTGGCAACAATATGGTTGATAGCAAGCGCAGAGCACAATTTTAATTCGTAACTTGATTATCATAACGTGGAAAGGAAATAGAAAAATGTGCCAAAGAGCATCATTTGAAAGTAATGAAAGTAATTGAGCATCATCAGAAAATAAGCTTTATAAAATGCTAACAGTTTATGGTAAATTCAACGGAGATTTATGCATAATTTGATATACAACTTTTTTATTTTAGTTAACACTTTAACATCTTCACTTCAAAAAAGGAAGTGGCAGTTTTAATTTGAATTTCCTAAATTTGCATTTTTTTAATAAGGTTTTAAACTAAAAATACCAACACAGTATATCTTACAACTAAAAAAAAAACATCAAAAAACTCATTTCTCATTTAAAATAAACATTATGGTTAATTATTACCACTCTTTTCGTTTATTCAACTTTTGTTCATGTGAAATAGCAATTTCAACATCGAATTATAAGTCTAACAATTGACTTTTCTGTTGGGGGAGGGGACAGCTAGGAATATTTTTAATTATTTCAGCATTAGCGAGATAGAAGTTTCGATAATTTTTTATACATCATTACAACTAATAATCGTAAATATGAAGAAAAAAAAAGACAATTAACCCGCCTTTTACACGGGGGTTACATTTTACAAAAGCACCTCATTATTAAAATCACAAAATCTAAGACTTAATAATGGGGATAAAATAAGGATTAGGT
Organism: Uloborus diversus; assembly: GCF_026930045.1. Lineage (NCBI taxonomy): Eukaryota > Metazoa > Arthropoda > Arachnida > Araneae > Uloboridae > Uloborus > Uloborus diversus. The sequence goes on along the minus strand of NC_072734.1, from coordinate 63,437,442 downwards.
CCATAGAATTAAAAAAAACTTTATTCTAGTGATGGATAAATATATAATAAATTTGCCCAAGGTGCATAAAGAAAACATGTATAAACTTATTGTTTATAAAAAGAACTAGTTATGACACTCTGTTGTCAGTCATTAATCAATCTTGTTTCTAAAGTTTTTTGTAGGGCATTAACATATCCATTTCTTATGTCACTCCCCTGACAAAATGTTCTTTCACCAACAAATCAGAAAGATAATTTGCCATCTATGTCTGCCAGTGTCAAGGAATGGTTCATAACTCTCAAAGCGAAACTTTTCAGTTATGTGTCATCGATATCGGTATACTCTCGTTGGTTTATTCCTTCTTTGCCACTTCCAAAAGTTCCTCTACAGTGAAGGAGGAGCTTAGTTTAATAACTTTAGTTTTGAAAAGAAAGAGATCTAAAAAACAATCACAAAAATGTCTCCAGCAATCCATGAACCCTTATCAACACACTAAAATGCAGTTCATTGCATGTTATCTTCAATCTCGGGAGTTTGTACTATGAAGGATAGGATCTTTTCTGTATTTACAATGCCGCTTTCGTTTAAATAAAAACTAATTTGTGTAAAACAAAACAAAGACATCAAATTTTAAATCAAATTCACATAAAATAAGGGTCTACTGTATACTAAAGGGAGTAAGAGACATTAAGAAGTATAAATCTACATTTCAACACACAAATATATATAATACTACTTGTAAGAACCATAACAAATGATTTAGAAAACAAAGTTGTAAAATGTAAACTGAAAACTTCTTAAATTTTATTTGAAAATTGAAATAGTATCTTTAAAAAAAGGTTTTTCTCGGTAAGTTATGTAGTTTGCAGAGACACATAGTTCTAAATGGTGAATGATTCATCATAGAACTCTTAATTGAGTTGAGCTAGTGAGATAAAAAGATACATTATTTTTCTTTATGAGTTTAAATTCCTTAGTAGTCCCCCAGAAATGATATCATGCTTGGGGGGGGGGGGAGTTGTGAAATTGTGAGTTTTTGACAACAGGGAAAGGGGGGGGGGTAACAAAGTGTGACCTACACTTTTTAAATAAAAACATATATAGGAAAAATAGCATGACATATGACAAGAGGGAGAAGAGGGGGATAATGTGAAGTGTGACAAAGGGGAAAAAGGAATTAAAAAATTTTTTTGAAAAAAGGGCAACATCTTTTATAAACAGCTCTAAACCAAATTAGTTTTAATATTTCCAAGCAAGTAAATTTAAAATGTACTATTGGTTACAGCATGAAGACATTAAAAACTCACAGAAAACATTTATGCTTATGCAGAAACTAAAAGTGACAGAACAATATAACGATGCAGATAATATTTTGGAAATATGTATCTGTGATCAATGAGGTAAGAGTAGGTTAAAAGAAACCCTTTTTCCAAAAAAAAAAAAAAAAATAAAAATTAATTTGAATTTTGACATCTGAAATTCAAATTATGTTTTTCGCAATCATGAGTGTGTGTGTGTGTGTATGTAGGCGTGTGTGTTTGCCTGTGTGAAGGTATGAGTGTGTGGGCAGTTGTGTGTATGAGTGTTTGTGGTAGTGGTGGGGGGGGGGATGTGTATGTGTGTGTAGGCATGAGTGTGTGGGTAGTTGTGTGTGTATGTGTAGGTGTCTATAAGTATGCGTGTGTATGTGTGTAGGTGTTTGTGTATGTGTGTAGGTGTATGAATGTGTTTATGTATGTGTGTAGGTGTATGGATGTGTTTATGTATGTGTGTAGGTGTATGTATGCATTTGTGTATGTGTATGTATGCGTGTGTATGTGTTTGTTTGCACGTGCGTCTATGTATGCGTGTAAGTGTAGGATATTGACGCAACCTGGAGACGACTTTCGCTATAGGAGCAGCATCGTGAGGCGGCCGGTCCACGGTGATGGTGCGACGGGTGGCGGTGGGAAAATAAAATAAAAGCAATAAGCAATCGTAATTGTTCAAAAAAATTTGAATTCTGAAATTTTGAATTCAAATCATGTTTTTCGCAATCATGAACTGCGACTGGACCCTACTCATTGGAGTAATTGTTTCTAGAAACGACTCCTGTCCCCCCAAGTCTGCCCTTCCCCTTGGGCGGTTATGTGTGCATAGTTGCGTGTGTAGGCTTGTGTGTGTGTGCGTAGACCTGTGTGTATGCACGTAAGCGTGTGTGAGTGTATGTGTGTGAAGTCGTGTGTTTGTATGTGTGTGTGTAGGACATGGACGCCTCTGACCAGGAGAAGAGGATAGCTCAGGACCGCGCCTGCAGAGGTCGGCGGGCGGTGGTGCTGGTGTCCCTGGTCCAAGCTGAAAAAGGAACCGGATGCCAAGAACGCTCAAATGAAAGTAATAATTAATTGTGATTGCTCAAAAAAAAAAAAAAGAATAAATAAATAAATCTCACAGTGAAGTTTCTCTTGCACTATCACTAATTTGGAAAATGAAATATTTTCAACTTAGGAAGAAAAAAAAAGGGAAAAAAAGACAGTTCAGAATGCAAAATTGGTAGGTATACAGATATCAAGATGCAAATTTAGAAAAAAATGACAACCAGTTAACATCAATAAATCAAATCATTTTATTCATAAATTTTAAACAAATAACATCTTGAAAATAAATACCTGCAATTCATAACATGTATAACAAATATATGTAGAGTACAATTTTCACAGGTGTGAAGGAGGTAGGCACACAAGTTGAAAAACTTCAACGTTGTACCCTTAACTATTTTCATACCACATATCTTTTGAACATGTGTTGTGATATAAAGATACACAAGCAAAACAAAATTTATTATGTTATCTTAATAATTTGATAACAAAATAACTCCATAATTTAATAACAAAACATAACAAAAACATTTACAGATTATTGAACAGTAAAATTTGTCATAGTAAAATTGAATGAAAAAAAGAAATACAGCATATTTGAATATGAAATTTTTCTGAAATGTTTTTACAACTTTTAAGTATTGAAGGGACAAAATCAAAGACCCGTGATTTTTGAGGCATTTAACATGAGTGATGTGTATGATAAATTACTTCTTACATATTCATTATCCCCCCCCCCCACACAAGCTATTGCAAGAATCAACAAAGTCTTAAATAAATACATATTTAACCACAAAAATATACAAGTTAACTAGCAAGAAGTAAAGTGAAAAATTCTTAAATATTGTAGGGAAAATGTTCCTACAGCATTGTTCCTCCAATATTATGGTTGCCTTTAAAGCCGAAAAAATCCTTTAGAGTCTTGTAACTTCTATAGGTCTGCTCATATACAAACACTTAAGTTCAAGAGGAAAAAAAAGCAAATTACAAAATTAAAATTAAGGATCCCAATTGCTTCAAACAATAAGCTATTAGTTTCTTTTCAAACATAGTCAGTAGTAAACACAGAATTTTAAAACACTCGATTGTAATTTAAAATCTTTTATTTAGCATGTGGATTTTTTTCTTTTTCAGCAGATTGACCATTCCACACCTTCACCAACTCGTACATTGAGAAAGAGTGTGATAGAACCAACTGAAGGAAAAATACTATACTCCTTGCACAAGATTTGAAACTTTCATTAATAATATGATTGGCACCAGTAAATTAGTTGGAGGGGGGGGGGGGGGTGTTGACTTCCACCCAATTCGGCACCCAGCAGCCCCCAACTTTGATTTCCATGCTCCCAGCCCATTTCAATAATCCTACATCCCCTGAGTGACAGGATTTTGAAAGGAAAAGACCCTTAGGGACCAATAGATCTCAAGAAAATCTTTTCATTCACTGAATGTAAGGTTCTGCTAGATAAATTCTTCTCCAGGATCTCTCCCTTAATTGTTCTCACCTAATGCAAAAAATTATCATTTATTTACCTTTAATTAGATAGAATGAGGATGTTTCCTGACCTAAGTTACAATCACATATTTTTTTAAATAGAATAAAATTCCTGCAAATAAATAAATCCAACAAATTTTGAAATATAACAACTATGTTTTTGGAAAATATTTTGAGTGAAAAATTTACGTATTTAATGATCTTATGAGTATATTACCAAACATATATTCGTTTTTTAACTGTGGCTAAAGAATTGGATTACATTTTGTTTGACAAAGAATCTCCAACATAAAATCTTTACAAATTAATTTAAAACTGAACCAAAAAATGTATTTGACTTACACAAGAATTTTCTCCTAAACTGCAATAATTTGCAAAATAAATGACTTATTTAAAAAATACCTTTTGATTACACAATGCAAAACTAAGGAAAGAGACTTAAATAGCACTTAGAAAGTTTTGCGCATTTTGTCAAGTATTATTAATAATTTCTCTGGTATCTGAAAAGAATCAATAAAAACACACAGAACATTAATATTCAGAAAGAAATTATCCAGCATTTCAAAGCAATATGCATTGGGTGAAGCTATTATCATTTATTGAATCAACTAAACAGTTTTTATTTTTGTAGTATTGATAAGAATAAAAGAAAATTTTATAAGGAACTTATATTTTGGGGAGAAAAGGATTAAATCCAAGATAATTTTTCAAATAAAGTGAGGATATCCAAAAATTGTATCATTCCTGGTTTTAAATACAAAGGAGAATACTTTTGATAGGAAAATTTTCTAGGAGAAAGTCCTTGTTCTTTTACCTGACCTCTTGTATCTGATTCTCACCTGCTGGAGAGGGGGGGGGGGGGGGGGCTATCATTTTTATTTAAAACAACTGAATTATAGGGACTTACCCAAAAAGGTCCCTGAACCTATTTCTTTCATTCCTAGATGTATTCTAACATTGCAACTGATTCCCTCCCCTAAGATGTCCACAATCACTTCTTTAAAACTTGAAAAATGCCAGGGGAAATATTTCCAAACTCCTTTTTTTTAACATCACCAAATATCATCTAAAATTTCCTTTTTGATACCTCAATTCCAAAAAGCTTCAGAGAAGAGGATTTGAATCCGATTCTTTTCCTTAATATTATATTAAAATGTCCTACACTTTCGTTTTATGACTTCAATTCAGAAAACTTGCCAGGGCAGGGTCTTTCAAGGGAAAGGCTCCCCTGTATCCGTTCTTGGAACAAGGTGTTATGCCAGCGGCGGCAAACGACTGCAATAACAATTGTTTAAAAAGGTAGAAGATATTTAAAATAACTAACTCAATATAGAAGGGAGAATAAGAGGGAAACTTGCCATAATTGAAAAGCTTAAAAAATGTCGAACTTGAAGAAGAAAATCAAAGTATATAAATGCTGATTGATCCTTTTGTCATTGCACTAGAAATGCTTACAAGTTAACAATGTACACAACTTTGAACTGAGTCAAGATATTGATATTGCCTATTGCAAAAATACAACAGAGAACAAGCAACAAACTCTGCTTCAAATTAGGCAGCATATAAAATAGGAATAGCTGTATATTAAAAAAAAAAAAATACTTATCCAACTGAAAGTAGCGATTGCTTCCAGAAAACAATTTCAAAATACTACAACCCTGTCAAACATGCTTCTTCTTAATTTCAATATTATGCTTAAAAAAGTTTAAATCAATGGCTCCAGGCTCTGTTTTTATACAAAAATGTAGTTCATTCACATCTCCCACTACAGGCGTGTGCAGGGCTTCAGAAATGAAGGTACCACTGCACCAGGAGGTTGAAATTGCGCTTAGAAAGACTATCAAACTTGCTCGCTTAAGGAAAATTTTCAAATATTGTGTGTAAAAATGCATTTTTAAAGTGTATGAGGTAAGAAATTAATAAATTTAAAAATGTAAAATTTTAGTGACTTTTGTATTACTTTTCAATTCTATGTGCAAATGGGGGTATCACGGTACCCCTGGTGACCCCCGTGCACATGCCTATGCCTCCCACTTCAATAAATCATGTAGCTGAATCATGTCCTTCTGATTTTCAGCTGCTACAGACAATACTTGCAAAGCCTTCTTTGTCGGCGTTCATAATCAAAATCTGAAAGATCACCTCCTAGCCTAGCAGCCCTGTTTGAACTTTCTCCCACATCTTTAACATTTTTTCAAGAAGATGATCTGAGAGAATATTAAAAAGAAATATTACTTTTTTACCTTCCTGGGAAATGTTACAAGCAATAAAACATCGAAAATGCACAAAAAGCAATAAAATTATAGACACATGTTTCGGAGTTACAAGAAGCATCTTTTTCAATAAAAAGAAATGAGCTTGAGACATGTAAACACAAAGCACGTGTCTGTAAATTTATTGCTGTTTGCATTTTAAATGTTGTTTTAATGTTTTAAAGATATATGTTGATAATTGCATTTTGACGCATCTTAAGGTGAATAAAAAAGCATGAATTTTGATTGCAAAAGGTGAATGGATGGAGCGTCATGAAATAAAGGAAAAAGTGCTACACATGTTTTACTTTAAATGGTGTAGCAAGAACCTTCAGGTCAATTCGCTGCAAAACTAGATTCTCCACTAAATTATTGGACCATGCATATGCTGTTTGTGTTCACGGACATAATCTTTCCTGCAGAACAGTTTGAAGCAGATGTCACACTGGAACCTTTTGCGGTTAAAGAGGAGATGCCGCTCCATGTGTCTGCGAAGGCTGCTTTTGTTGAAGAACTTCTGGTCACAAATGACACAAGCTGGAGATTCCGACGGCAAGTCCATCAGCATCTCCTCAATTTGAGCTGTAAAGTTGGAAATATATATTGGTCAATTAGTTTTAGCAAGACAAGGGTTATTCCAGGCATTTTTCCAAGCGTCTCTTTTTGTAAAAAACTAATTGAATTTTGTGAAATTTAGCTTCAAGGAAAAAAATTACCCACAATATATGCGATCAAAATTAGAATAATTTAAATAGATGTAATTGGAATGCATTGACAAAATAGATATATTATACGTACAGATGGATGATCCCTAATATTTCTTTGTTTTGAAATTCAGAATTTGTCAGGTATGTGTTTAGAGTTTGAAACTTAATGAAAGGTATGTTTTTTTAAAGTTAGAAATTGCTGTTAGGTTTTAGCAAAAGGACTTTCCCTTACAATGCCCCTCAAAAGATGACATACAAGCTTTCCCTCCATGATCGAAGCAAGTCAGAAGAGGCGTAATGTCATTGAATTGTCAGAACGAGCTGAAGAAGTAAGGTAATCGTGCCTGTCATTTGGGTGATTAGAAGGGAAGTCAACTGATCCCCAACACCCTGGATTTCAAAAACATAATGTAAGTGTACATTTTGCATGTATTTTGGTGCTTTTTACCTATAAAAAGCAGACTATATACACTTTACCCCCCCTCCCCCCGGAAAACTTTAAAATGACTGGCCTGAAGCTAGTGTTCACTTTTGAACATGAAGTCCCATTGCTATTGCTTGTCTGGATCTGGTCGCCAATCAGGCAACACGAGAAGTAATGTGCTACACTCAGGATTAAACGTTTTCTCTAAACCATTTGTGTGGATCAATTGAAGACGTTTTTACTTTCTTCTATCTTATATATATAAAAAGCAAGTGGATTCGTGAAAATTTTTGAATTTGGACAGATTTGCACCTTCTAAGGTGTGTTGAGTCTATTTCGACTGCTTTTAGAAAATGCCTGTTTGTCTGTCTGTGTGTAACCATTTTTTGTGTGGCCACTTTAGCGTAAATACTGCAGCATGAAATGAAACAAAATTTAGTACATGTTTGCCCCCATCTGAATTGGTGCCCATTAGTTTTTGGTACCAGTTACTGCACGGAGGGTGGATCAATCAAACTTTTCTCTATTATGCGTGCCAGCAATATCTCAGAAAGTAACCGGCAGAATGAAACATAATTCGGTCTATATGTTGCGGTACAAGGACTGATTGAATTTTGGCAAACTTAAAAAGGGGTTGAGCAAAGAAATATTTTTATCGATACTTGTGTATTACTACATCAGTAATGAACAGAATCAAACAAAAATTGATCAACAGGTAGACCTTATAGGGTACAAAAACTGATTTGATTTTGGCACCAATAGCTCAAAAGAGGGCGCTTTACTCTAATGTTCTTTTTTGCTCATTGGGAGTGCGAAATCTCAAGAAGTAATGCTATGTTTTGGATCAAATTTCGAATAAATGTGAACCTACACAAAAGCAGGTGCTAGTTCAATTTCGATGCCAATCACTCCAAGGTTCTATTTGTTAACAAATAAAATGTTTATAATTAAACCAAGCAAGGCTTTTAAAATGATTTTCAGTTTCAATTTTTGCAGGGATATTTCGATAATTGGGAAATTGGCAAGGTCTTCAAAGTTTTGTGTGCATAATTTTATTTTGGTTCATCTATTGTTTTATGGTAATCTATGCAAATAGATATCTCCCTACTCTTTGTTCATGCATGCAAAGGAAAAACATTCCTTACACACGCATTGCTGCAATTGCTGTCCAGAACCACTGCACCTATTTGAAAAATTCCTTCACTATATGAAAGGTGCTTTCTTACTGAGTGATATAGGCTATAATTCAAAAAAATCCTATAAATAGTTCCTTTTTTATTCCAATTTAGGTCCAAATTTCACATAAAGTCCCAAATATGGGAGTGAAAAATTACTTGCACATATTAATATTGTGTATCGTTGAAAAGGGTAGAATTTTCTGGGTTCTAAACAATTTGTTTCAATTTTCTAACTTAATTACGGCGGGAGTAATTTGCGTTTTTAGCTCGAACTTTTTTAGGCTTAGCTGAAATTTAGGCACTACTTTCTTCATTAAATCTATCAATAAAAATTGAAGGAATTGTCCCACAGTTTTCTTTTTTACACCATTGGAAAAAGCGACATTTTTTCCAAGATCTCTGTTGACCAACTGTCGAAAAACTTAGCTTCTATCTTCAAAAGAAAAAAAGTTACAAGCGTCTTTAAATCAAATTCGAAAAATGTCATTTTGACTCAGGTTGTCAACCATTTTATTTTCGAGTTTCCACGGTTAAGCTTTTTGAACCCATTGTTTCTTTCCTTATTTTGCATTTAATTTCTTAAACTTATTTTATTTCGTGTTTCCATGGTTACGCTTTTAAAATCCATCTTTCGCATTTTAATTTCTTAAAAGTATTTTAATACCTGTCGCCATTGTTTGGAAGGGTAATTTTGCATGGAGTTTTTTTTTCTTTTATTTAAGCCTGATTGTTGAATATATGTCACTTGACACAATTTTTAATTTCAAGGTAGACTGAGCAGACTTACTATATAAAGATTTGAAAGCTACTGTTAATGAGATTTTATACTTTTTTGTTTGTTTGGCGAAGCATTTATTATTGCCAAAGAAAAAACATCTGCTTTACTCGCAAAAGGGCTGGGTTCCAGTAGCGTGGTCGCTTGGCAGTTCAGTCTAGGATTATTGTTTTAAAGCAACCATAAATGTAATTCATTGTTTTGGCGATTTATTTTGAAAGAAAAGAAACTTTTGATTTGTTTTTATCTGAGTGAAATATATGATATTTTCTTCTTTTTTCTCTGACGATTTTTGAATGTTCCAATGAATGTCTTTTTTTTCGTTAGACGGATGGATTATGATAGCGTCGTTGCTGGGCGAGTTTGGTGATAAACAAAAGAGTTGCGGGGCTATTTTTACATTTGAAAGATATTATTTGATGTCTTTTTTGTTTATTTGGAAAAATATTTTAAATTGCAGTAAAAACCGCTTGACTCGCTAAATAGAGTTGTAAAGCAACTGTAAATCTAATTTAATGATTTGACCAAAAGTTTTAAATTCCAAAGAAACTTTAATAGTTTTTTTTTTTTTTTTTGAAGAGGTGTGCACGCATTTTATACAAAGAAAAATGATCATTTCACGTCAAAGGGGGAGGGGGCGTCAATTTATTTTAAATTCAACGGACTTCCATTAAATTTTTAGCATGGGCTAAAAATTTAATGGGGTGTGGGGACTGTGAGGATACAGCTAGTACACTAATAAATGGAAAATTGCAGTTTTCGGACATACAGCAGTCTGGCTCTGAGGTTCAGATATATTATGGATATTTTACAATTTACAGAAATTAAAAAATAATTATATTTGAAATAGATGACATAGAAGAAGGAAAATTTAAAGATATTAGTAAAGCTCAGCCTGTGAGAAGTTACACAAATGAAATTGTAGTAATAATTCTTTGGAGAAATTACTAAATTAAAAAAAATAATTTGACAGATAGATCATTTCTCTTAAATTTGTTAATCATTCATCAACTTACCCTCAGAAGAGATAGAAATAGACTCTACATGAGGCTGATTTTTTAGAATGTAACTTTTCCTTGACCTTCTTTTCATCTGTTTTTCTTCTCCGGCCCAAATCAGATGCTCTCCTACAAAATTCGACATGAAATCTTAGAAATTAAGTAGAAAATCATCAAAAAAGGAAAAACGTCCCTCTAAAGGAGCAAAGCAACTGTTTATCAAGCAATTGCTTACCATGTTAAATTACAGAAAATACATTTTTTAGAAAAAGTCATTACAATATTGATGATAAAACAGCACTATGTTCCAAGAAATAAAGTCAACACTACAAAAACAGCCTGTTGTGGCCCTTCTTTCAGTTTGTTGTTCAACAAATCAAATAGCAAACCACACGTAATGGAATTATCCGACATTTCATAACATGCCCCTATTTGAGTGTTTATTTAATACAGTCGGACCTCCATGTATCGAAGTAGCAAATTTCCGGAAAAAAATTCGATATATAGAAATTTCGATATATAGAAACGATCTTATTTTATCCTACAAATTTCCTAAAACAGTAAAATTAAAGCTAATTTTCGTGTATAAAACCCAATTTTAATTTATATGAGCATCATATTAAATAAAAATTGAAAAATAAAAAAATAACAGAAATTATATTTTTGCGCCGTCATACATCTTCATTCTTCTGCAATTGACTTGATTCGCAACAGGGGGGTTTCATTTTGACAGTGTAATGGAGATAAAGGCAAAAAATCAATCTACTTAACTTGAATGATTTTTACTGAATCTAAAAAAACTAGGAATGATAATCAACAGACAAAAGGGATAACTTGAAACTGATTTTAGTGTTACTGGTTACAACTTAGATTTGAAATAAACTTGAGGTAATTTAAGAACTCCAGAACGGAGCAACGACCTGTCTACACAGCCCTCAACCCCAAATTCCATATGAGTTTCGTAGCAACCTTTAGTGAACATAATTTTCTCCCATAATTTTCATTTTTCATGACACAAAGAGTCTGAAATGGAAAAAATCTTCGAATGTCCCGAAATTTTTTCGATATATAGAGATTTTTTCGATATATAGAAACAATTTTTCTATGTAATGAACATAGAAATTTGCTGGAATTTCGATATATAGAAAATTTTGATATGTGGAAGTTTGATATGTGGAAGTTTGATGTATGGAGGTTCGACTGTCATTTAGTTATTAGGCTTATAACAGTATAAATATTGGACCATATAACTAGAAAGACTAAGGGGGGGGGGGCACAGTGACCACTATGATATTATGCAAAAAGAGAAAAAAAAAAGGAATTCTTCCTATCTCTCACTTGTTCTTGCATGGAAGAGTGCTATACAGCTTTGGATTTCAAATGTGAAACTCTACTGATTGCAAACCAGATAAAAAGTAGCCACTGCTCTTCAAAGGAAAAGCTAACTCAACATTTTGGCATAGAAAAAATATCACAAAACATTATTATGTACTACTCCTTTATTTAGTCATAAAAGAAGACGTCCCGGGCATAAGGACAGACTTAGGAAGAATTTTTTAAATAATTATCAGAAGGAGCAACAATGGGCTCATCAGTCTTTCTAGGGTGTATATGGAAATTTTTAGCCTTTCTAGTATTAAAAGGTTACTGCATTATCATAACAAAAGCATTCTAAAAAATAGGTTCTTAAACTTGGGTGCAGGTTTTACTCAAGTACTATAACTTCCAGTGCATTATCAATGGGTTAAGTTCTAATTTTCCGTTAAATTTTAAATTCACTACTACTATTAAATTTTAGCATATTTTTAGTGCTAATTTGACAATTTGATGAATTGCACCATCATTATTAGTGTTAAGTTAAAAACAATAACTCGAATATTTTAAGTTATTTAGAGAAAAATAGCCTCAATCAACCACTAAGAGGAAACATAGGGGGAGATGGAGTACGTTGGACCGCGGGGCACATTGGACTGGTCTAAATCATTTTAATACTATCGATACTTTTTATTTTATTTTATGACTAACAAATAGCACCTAAGGTACTACAAATCCTATTGAAATCACATGGTACAGTTATATTGTACAAATTTTATTCCAGAAAGTGTTATTTCAGTAGTCCTGAGTAATTTTCAGAAAACTTACTTTTTTTTAATGGTTTTCATCAAGATTGTGGGGGGGGGGAAAAATAGCTTCTTTCTTAAAGTAAGTTCTTTTAGTTCACAATAATTGGCAATTTTTTCCTTTTTTGTCAAAAAGAAAAAAAATATGACATCACTTTTTCAGATCAAGAAGGTGGGGTAGGTTGGTACGCTCTTTGTGGGGCACATCGGACAGGACCAACCTACGACACATAATTTTAAAACTTTTTTCTCTTAAATCTCAATAATTATAACAATATTCTAAGTGTTTGTATACTATACATTCATTTCATGTTATACATATTTCAAAATAATAATAAAAACTTAGGTCAAAAAAGCAAAGATATATTTTATAATTTTTTAACAAAAATTATATTAAATTAATTTAACCAAAATGTTTATTTCATATCTGCACTTTTTTACTATTTATATTTTCGAATATACTTTTTTCAGACAATTATTTTCTAAGAGCAAAATATGTGATACATGCTATAAAGTTCCTGTATTAAACATTTTTTTTTTTTTTGCTAAACAAGCATTTTACACAGAAATAAAATAAAACAAATAATTGATTAAAGAAATACAAAAACATAGTTTTACTTAAGATTATCTAATTTTGATTTTAGAACACAAAGATATGCTAACCTAAAGCTGTCAATTTTATTGTACTTTTTCTTTGAAATATATGAAATTAGTATAACAGAATTCTTTTCTTTTTGGAGCTGTTTCATGCAATGCAATGAAGAAAAAAAGAGCTCCACCCCCCTAGCAAATATTGTTGATGTAACATAGCATACAAGTAACGCATGACTTATCCTTCCAAATCCGTCCTATAAAACTGCTACTTCCAAAGCTCAAGAAGTAGCACTTTTATATTACCAGATATCATTTAACGCATCTTTAGTTAACCTTAACCTGCATTAATTGTCTCATGACTATTCAATAATTGATTTTTCTTTTGAATTTTAAAAATAATTGTATACTAATGGTGAATACTTATTGCTGTTTTTAAATAAGGATGAATTATCAATTAATCAATTTAATATGGTATATTGATCTTTAAACTCCATATGTTTTACTCTACACACAAAAGAGAATAAGGTAGTTACAAAGTTTGATAGTATTTATCCCTAAAATTATAAGAAATGTTGTTTGAGTTACACAGTCCAACGTGCCCCACCAGGCAGACCAACGTACCCCACCCGTGCGGCACAATGGTTCACTTTACGAGGTTCCGCCAAAAAATTAATATAAAAAAAAGGATATCAATCCAACACTTCAAAAAAAAAAAAAAATAAAAAATCTGCGGTGTTAAGAAGTGTTTAGTGAAACTCATTGCAGAAAATCAAACTGTTCATTAAATTTTTTGATGAAATAAAAAATGATAAGTAAAAAAGCGGACCAACATGCCCCACCTCCCCTTACAACTAATTTCAACAATTTACAAAACTCAAGTGAAAAAAAAAAAAATCTTCACCAGCACTGAACACAGCAGGTAAAATGATTATACACTAAGAGGCTACAATTATGATATTTTAAAAAGAGATATAATAGACTATCCAAAAATATAGGACAGTTTGTTTTTTATCAATAATTTTCATTTTGCAGAAAATACTAAAATATTGAATTTTTCTCATTATATTGTCATTAGTTATGAAGATTTTGATTAAAATAGACAACTCCAAAACATTTAATGAGTCACCAAGACTAATTTTCCAATGATCAAAGATTTTGTGAAGAAAATTATAAACATAAAAATCATGAAAAGGTCCTAAAAGTAATTTTTAGATTCTAATTTAATATCAGGTATTATGCCAGCAATTCCTTTTTTTTAAACAAAAATATATCTTTTTACAAAAATAATCTTATAACAGTCTTTGTATTATGAACAACAAGTGTTGAATTTAGCAACAAAATGTCTCTCAAAAGATTTAATATATATATATATATATAAGAAAATATAAATTTAAATATAATTTATACATAATATATTAATTACTATAACTATATAGCACTACTTTACATTTGTAAAATAAAAATTAATAGTAAAATATACTAAAGGCGTTGCTTAAAGAAATACAAATTTGATAGTGAGAAATTTTATTCTTTAGAAACAAAGAAATAACTTTTGCAGCATGCATTAACAATAGGTATGTAAAGAAGATACTTCCACTTCCACAAACATAAAATCCAGTGAAAAGAAATTTTGAATGTTTGGCACTTATTACTTAAAAATAAACATTTCTGTAATATAAAAAAAGTTTGATATAGAAATGGACACTTGATTTGACTTACAAAACAAGTATTTAAGAATCAAAATAATTTCACAACAAAAAGCAGGGTTCTTCAACATATATCATGATATATTTCCGACATTTATTTTGAAAATATGATATTTTGATATTTATTTTTCAAAGTACAATTTAAGAAACATAAAAATTACATGTATTAATCATAAGAAGGTTTTTCACTTTTTTTTTCAAAACAACCAAAAAATAATAAACTATATTTTATTATCTGTTGATATTTTATCAATGTGTTTATGTAATATTATTATTATTTTTTAAATTTTATTTCCACAAAACTATTAGTAATGTAACTATTTTAATATAGATTACAAATGCGTAGTTGAAAGTTGGTTAGAAAGAGGAAAATGTCTTTTGGCAGTGCATAGATCAATGAGTATTTTTTATTTCTGAATTATATAATTTTGTGAACTACCTAAAAAAGTTTAAATGGGAGGAAAAAGAATAAAGTAGCTAATGCTTAAGTAACTCAATCAAAATTAATAAAAATTCAAAGTAAAATAACTTTTAATTACACATAAACATTATGCATTTTAAAAAAAAAATTGTACTAATGTAACATATGATTTTAAATAACTTTTTCTTGATTTGATTCTGCATACTTTACACTTATGTGCTCTGTAGATCACATTAATATGATTGTCAATATCGAATGTAATAGCTTGTATGTCAGTAAATATATTTTACATTTGTGACATTAAATTATCACGTTTCGAATGATTATTCATGCGTAAATATTTTAAGTGCAATACATTTTTATATAAAATGTTTTTTTATAAATGAATAATTAACAAAACAGTTTTAAGTCTACTAATATATTATAATAATAATAAGAAAATAAACAATTGTGATTTGAGAATAGTTAATATTTAAAAAAACTTTAGTTTTCATCACAATTTTCACTTTTGCCAAACTTTGAAACAGTGGTCCATTGCTCGTATGTGGCCAACGAAACTGACCCATTTTTTTGCTTAAAGCTACAAACCAAAAAGGTACTGAATATTCAGAAGATCAAATCTCTTCTCCACTCATCCACTGTAAAATTTTCTTCTTCTTCCCAACCAGTTAGGTACAGACTACCAAACACAACGATACAAGTACAAATTTTCAGAACGAAATGTTTAGAAATTGACTTCTTGAAAAGAAATGTTGACTTCCCATTAATGAATTAAGAATCAAGTAATGATAACACCAATTCCTCATAAATAATTTTCTTTTCCTTTCTATGTTGTTTAGAAAATAACTGCAGTGCCTAGAAAGTTTTCAAGGTGGGGCAAAACTTTAAAATGCCGCCCCCCCTCCCCCCCACACATCCGTCTTGCTTTAAATTCTTCTATCAGGTTTATTTTAATATTTTCAATGAACTTTACAGTACGAAGGAGTTTGATTAAAAATTAATTTCATTCTTTGCATGTCGGTATGAATTTTTATTATTTGTTTTTTGTTTAAACGGAGCTTTAAAGTAACACAAATTGCAATCAAAAACATTCTACCCTTTTTTTCCGAAAACGAATTCAGTATTCAGATTTGAGCTTTACTTTTAATTTTCTAGTTTTAGCCCCTTAGTCCAGGATCTGACACCACATGGTGTAGGAAAATTTGAGCAGGGAGATTTTTTTTTTTTAATGTGTTTAATTGGTGTCTTAGAAAGTATTTTGGAAAGTTAGGCAACCTCCACCTGGTACATTTCCCTGTTACGATATCATCAAAGATGGCGGCTAGTAACTCTAGAGATATCATAAATGCTCATCCAGTGGTTTGAGCAGGGAGAATGTTTTATCATAGGTGTTTATTAAGTGTCTTTTCAAAAGTATATTGAGCTTGGGTGGACAGCTGCAATCATGTGCATTTTTTAGACATAACGTCATTAAAGATGGCAGCAGATATATATATATATATATATATATATATATATATATATATTAGTACTTAACTGATTTGATCGAAAATTTGGTTAAAATGTTGCATTTTCAGTGGTTGCTGCTAATATGAATCATGTTTGTTCTAAACTGTTTTGATTCCATTAGGCGGCTGATTCAATAATTTGGTTCTATTTTTTATAATTTGATTCATTAAAGCAGCATCAACTGTTGTGTTTTTAAGGTGAATTGCAATGCATTTTAGCTACTGCTTTAAATTCATATAGTATTTGTTCTTCTTCTTCTTCTTTTTCGGCACTACAGCCTAGGGCAGGCCAAAACTGTCTCAATCAGTTTCCTGCATCCCGCCCTGTCAGAAACAGATTTCCTCCATCCACTGAGGCCAACAGTTTTTAAGTCTGTTTTGGCACAGTCGAGCCATCTGGTTGCTGGGCGACCCCTCTTGCGCGCACCATCTGGAATTGTGAAGGTGACTTTATGGGTTGGGCCCCTACTACCTAGTCTATAGAGGTGCCCCAGCCATCTGATGGGATTGGCTTTAATAAAGTGGATAATATCTGGCTGTTTATCGAGTTTTTTATATATATCAAAATTATAGAGAGTGCGCCATCTGTTGTTTTCCTGGACAGCACCAAAAATTCTTCTTAAAATTTTCCTTTCAAAAACCATCAATCTCTCTTCTTCTGCTTTAGTTAAAGCCCAACACTCACTTCCATAAGTTAGGACTGGTCTTAAAAGGGTCTTGTATATGTTTATTTTTGTACTTTGGCGAAGAAGTTTACTTTTTAATTGGCTTTTCAAACCAAAGTAGTATTTGTTTGCCATAGTTAGGCGGCAATTGATTTCAACGCTAATATCATTGTTTCTAGTGATGACACTTCCAAGATATTTAAACTTCTCAACGGATTCAAATGAGTAGGCATTAACAAAGAATGGGTTAGAATCAAATGATTTATGGTTTATTTCCATATATTTGGCTTTGTCAGCATTAATGCTAAGGCCCATTTCTTTAGAAGCAGCCTCAATAGCGATGAAAGCATCTGTGACAGCTCTTTTGGATTTTCCAATTATGTCAATGTCATCGGCATATGCAAGAATCTGTACTGTTCGTTGAAAAATAGTGCCTCGAGTGTTGATACCAGAAAATCTAATGACTTTCTCAAGGGCAAGGTTGAAAAGGATACATGCAAGAGAATCCCCTTGCCTCAACCCTCTGTCTGCGTAGAAGGGCTCAAGTATTCGTTCTGCATCTTCACCTGGCATTTGACTCTTCTAAGGGTTGCTCTCGTAAGGTTAACAAGCTTTAATGGGATCCCGAGCTCTTCCATGGCAGCGAAAAGCCTGTCTCTTCTAATGCTGTCATATGCAGCCTTGTAATTGATAAAAAGGTGGGATGTACTGATATTAAATTCTTTTGTTTTCTCAATGATTTGTCTTAGAGCATGAATTTGGTTGGTAGTGCATTTTCCTCTTTGGAAACCACATTGATATGATTCAATAACTTTCTCCATGTGGGGTAGCAGCCTAGTGTAAAGCACATTGGAGAAAATTTTAAAAGCAGTATTAAGTAGAGTGATTCCTCTATAGTTGGCACATCCAAATTCGTCCCCCTTCTTAAAAATAGGGCAAATAGATCCATTGTCCCAATCATTGGGCAATACTTCCAATTCCCATGCTCTACAAATGATTTCATGGATAGCACGTAGCTGATCTTGGTCCTTGAACTTCAAAAGCTCTGCTTTAATTCTGTCCGGACCAGCTGAAATTTTTTTAGGTTAGTTTTTTTAGGTATCAATTTAAGGCATCAAAATAAGACACTATTCTGTCATTTTCAGTATCGGACTTAAGAAACAGTTGAACTTCACCTATAAATCTCAACACATATATACGTACTAGCCGCCTGCGGCGACCAGCTGGTCGGCTTTTTTACGCCAGGGGTGCCGCCTTCGGCGGCTGCTTAAATAAATTTCGTGGCGGTGACAATCAATCTATATCTATCTATATCATTAATAATTTGAATAAAATATTTTCTAGATCTGTCTCCAGTTTCGTCGTTTGGAATATTTTTAAAGGAGGGGGAGGGGAGACACAAACGACGTACTCTTCATGCAAATTTGGTCGAAAAATAACAAAATGCACTTCCACTTTTATGTGAAAGCATTGTTTTTTCAAAGTCATGGTGTATGTGGGGGAGGGAGGGGGGCATTGACATCCAATGCGCAAGCAGCCACCTATGGCCGCTGTTTGGCTAACTTGTCATTTACCTTTTTACTTCAAGTTTGCCGCCTTCGGCGGTTGTTTAAATAAATTTGGCAGCAGTATTAATCAATCCATCTCTATCTTTTTTTTGTGCCATTCACATTTTTACGCCAAGATTGCCGCCTTCGGCGGCTATCTACCTTTACAATCTATCTCTACAATTTCTTATCCATCTCTATTTATTTTGACCTCCTCACCCATTTCCTAATAAAAACAAAGAACACTCAAAAAAAACCGCTTTTTTTATTTAAGTAGAGCAAAAAAAAAAAAAAAAAAAAGCTCAAATTCCCCGTAGTGTGCAAAAAGTAGCGTTTGACAAAGATAAAAAAAATCTCGCTCTTTTTATTGAATTAATGCGCACAACTATGAAATGTAACGTAATATAGATACAGCGGAAGGTCCAGCTTGGGGGGAGGGGATGGAAAAAGAAATAAATGCAATCCCTAAATAAAACAAAAAAAAAAGGAAAGAAAAAAAGCAAGCGCTGCCGAAAAAACACGTGGTCATCACGTCAGAAAATGTAGAAGTAAGCTATATAGTAAAAAAAAAAAAAAAGATTAACATTGCTTGCGATTAAGATTCCATCGTAAATATCGAATCGAAACCCAAGTAGTGACGTCACAGGCATAAAAGATTGAAGAACGCTTTTTTCGACTGGTGCGTGAAAGGACATGATGTGTTCAGCATCAAAAAAATTGTAAAAAAAAAAACTGCTGCGTATTTTTAAGAACTTTTTTCTTCTGAAGAGGGCGAAATGTTTTTACTATTACCAACTTAAATTTCAGAAATGAGGCTTTGATACTTCTTGCAGGATGATATTAGAAAAAAATAAAACCCAAAAAAACATGCAAATTAAAGGTTTTTTCAAAAATTCATAAAAAATACAAAAATTGCTCTATCTTCAAAATTTTTTTGTTCATCATATTTAAAATTAAATTTCCGACACTATAGTACCAAAAATATTTGTCTGGCGCGATTGGTTCGGGGTCTGTGAGGTTAAATGTACTAAAAAGTGCTAAAAATCACATAAAACATTAAATAACTTTTTTTCTAATTAAAATATCAAAAATCGAAGCCCGAGGTGCACAACGTCAGCAAAAACTACACCTGTATACCAAATTTCAACCTCCTAGGCCTTACCGTTTTCCCGGGATGCGCGCCACACACACACACACAAACATCTTATTTTATTATATGTATAGATTCCTTTTTGTGTTTAGTGGTGCATTCTAGGGGCCCCTTTATGCTTATATATTGATCCCTCCCCCCCCCCCCCTTTTTTTTCAAAATTGTCGCACAAGTCTTCAAATTTTGATTTCATAAATGTACCCTCAAGTCTGTAAGGGTCCCCCACCATTTTTCCCAAGACTACAAAATTGCTTCCGCGAATATAAAAAATGTCAAAATTGTTACTAATAAATAATTAGTGAATTTTTTAAAAAATGTTTTAATAAAGTTCCTCAGGGACCACTTGCTCAGATTTATCTAAGCATTTAAAATCTATAAACCAAGCAATTGGAAGGGGCGAGGGTCTCTGAGGGTGTCAAATGACAAATCCCAATATATGAATGAGAAAATACAGTACATGCGTACAAGATGCAGATAAGAGAGGGAGAGAGTGCAGAATTTGTTAGTGCACTTTTTCCAACAGAAAAAAATTATGAATTCCTGGAACCGAAACTATGATTCAGGCCCGGATCTAGGTATGTGCCCACTAGAGGTGAGCCGGGCTCAGTCTGGGCCTGAAAGGGGGTTAGGGCTTAAGAACTGAATGAATATTTCGGGCTTAGAGGAAAATAAAGTTGGCTCTCTGTTTAACGACTTTCAAGGAACTACAAAAAATCGTCTTTAAATAGAAAGCGTCCTTAAATGGAATGCTTTTAACACTGTAGTGGACCATCTGGGACCATGAAAAAATGGAAATAGAGAAAGTTGTTAAATAGAGCGTCGTTAAACAGAGAGCCAACTGTATTTAATCGTTAATTTCCTAACAAACACATGATGTGGAAAGAGAACATTTGAATCAGCCGACACTAGTGTGATGGCCAAGGTCTCTGTAGAATATTTTTATCCCCCCCCCCCCCATTACACTGTGTCACCTGCGCACATGAAAATTTAATACAAATAAAAACAGGAAATATATTTAGCAGTTTTTCATACCATGTTTGTTTGTTTGAAATTTCTGTTAAAAGAATATCATTTAATAATGTATCTGAAAAGTCAGAAGCATTTGAAGACATTTTAGCACAATACATGTATTCTTCATTAAGAAAAATAATAAAAAATATTTTTTTTTGATTAAATCGCAGTTGCAAAATAAGTGCCCATATTTATGTTGATGAAAAACAACTACTGAGACTAACATTTTATTAAATCATGTCTGTTTTTAGCAGGCTCGGGTTTTCATGCAAGAGAGATCCCTCAAGCTTAGAGTTTAGCATGATCCAATATCACCATTTATAAGTTTTCGGGCTCAAAAATAAACCCAAAACTCATTTCTAGTACCCACAGACCCCAAACAATATGTGACTAAGGGGCCCGCAACCCTAGCAATTTAGTAGGTAGTTAGGGCCCGGCTGATTTTTTGCAGGGGGGCCCAAAATTCATTGATCCGGATCAGCCATAGCTACATGTACAATCGAAAGATGTCAATTCTTACCATATTTTCTTGAACAAATTAACGTCATAAGTAAAATTCTAACAGCACATATTGGGTACAGATGCAGGTTTACTCTTTAGCAAAATCAACTCCTATGAGTGTTTAATAAATGATTGATGCAAATAATTATGGAATCATTTTTAGACATAGCATGCAAAAATATAAAAATAAAACGGGCAAAAAAAGAACAGTCTTATTTAAATTTTAGGTGCACAGCAAATAATCAAGAACTCCATGAAACAGAACTCATATCAAGAATCAAGGGTTAATATATTATAAATTAATAACATAAAAGTTTGACAAAATAAAAATCAAGAAGGAAACAATGATATATAGATAATTAATAACACATAATCAATTGCGAAGATAACTCATGTTTGCCGCTAGTATTTTCAAACAAAAATAATGTTCATGTAATCAAAACGCAGCATTTAATAAGACAAAAAAAAAAAAAAAAAAAAAATATATATATATATATATATATATATATATATATATATATATATATATATATATATATATATATATATATATATATATAAAATATATATATAGAAGTAATTGTACAGATAGTTAATGCATTAACAATGCACACAATATCAAATCAATAGTAGTATTATTCCTGTGTAGACACAATTAAAATACTCTGTCAACTTTCAAAAATCTAATAGTTGCAGGAAAAATTCAATTTTTTCAAACCATTTCAAAAATAATGAATGCAACACAGAAGAGTCAATAAAGTAAAAATAAATAAACATATATCCCCTTGCTCTCTGAGCCAGCACAATCAACGATACATCAAAACAAACTTTTTATTTTCTGCGTAAGAATTTATGAATCCTTCTGACGTTAAGAAAAGTGAAAAAAAAAAAAAAAAAAACATATATTGGCAACTAAAACTAAAATTTTGGCAATTCATAAGCAAACTTGGCGGTGAATTTGGCGCATTTACTTTAGCATCTGGTCACATGCTAGTACAAAAAACCTCTATTTGAGAGCAAATAACGAAGTTACTGCTTTTTACATGATTATCTTGTTGTTTTGGTAATTTAACCTGTTCAATAGATGAAAAACGATACACAGAAAATGTATAATTAATGGTGACATCCATCTTAAGAATGCGACAATGCCAACAAATATCCAATGAAAATTGCTCCTAGTCCTACCATTGGAGTACTAGACACATCAATATTGTAAAAAGATATTTATTGCTTACTTTAAGTAAAAGTTCGTTGCACATCCAAAAAGGAAAAAAACTTTTTTATCCAACTGATTCATCTGTAGTAAAGAAAGAAATCCCAGTATACAGAGAAAAAAAAAAAAAAAAAAAACTTTTAGTTGGAAATTGTAAAACTGTAACCGTGTAAAATTGTTCGGTATTTGTTTTGATTTCATACTCCGGTTTTTTGAAGCGTCTGTGAAGTCAGCTGTTTCTTTTTTTAAATCTAACTCTTACTTGATTTAATTTTCAGAAACGGAGAACATAAAGCTATCCTCTTTCTTGTTAATTTGTATTTTTTATGTGCTGTATGATCAGCATGCGGTTTTAATGAAATTTGCGTTTTAATGCGAATGTTTAACATTTCCGTCAACGTATTTTATACGTTTGTTAGATTGAAAGTAATGTAAATGCGCAATCTGTAAAAGCCCCACTTAATTCTTCATTGTACACGCTTGTTTTTAGCCTTTTATTAAAGTAATACATTTGCTAAGGTCTCATTAATGAATGAGTAAAGTTAGATCAGCTCGATAAGATCTGTTTTATAATTTTGCAATAACACAATGGTGGGATGTAATCCTTTTTCTTTTCTAAATTCTTTGTAAAAATGTTTGGATTGACTTCCTTTTCTTCTAATTTGTGATTTTTGGCTTAGTAATAGAAAAATTTGGATGTTATGCTATTTATTTTTAAATTTTCTCTCATTGTATAAGTTTATCTTATGTTATGAATGTACTTAAGTTGTGTTCATGTTTGATGAAGATTTTGCTCTTACCCTTTTGATATTGGTTTTTCCCCAAATAAGAGACATTTTCTGGTTCTTAAAAAATAAAATTTCACTCATAACATAAAAGAGGTCTTGATAGCATTTAAAATTTAGCTTTAAAGTAATTATTTCCTGAAAACATTTGGCTTATGAGAAAAAAAAAAGAAACCCTTCATAATATTATTTTAATTTAAAAAGTATTATAAATTTTGTTTTGCAATTTGTGTAGAATTTTTTTTAAAAATTATTATCAAGTTATATGTGTTGATTCAATACTTGTAGGGATCGTGGATAACTACTTTTCGTTGTTGTCGCCAACAGAATAGGTCGAAATCTTGTGAATAATATAGCACAAAGTTTGGAAAAGCAAAAACAGATTGTTGATATTTGAAAATAAGTACCATCTACTTGTTTCATTAATTCAGGGTAAATGAGAGTTTGGGCACTGCACTTACTAGTTGGCAAGTTTAGTGGGATAGCCGATAACTGATGCATAGCTGGATTTATCTTTGTACATACATATATTCTTTGTAAGATAAATATATAAAGTATCTGTTCACATAGCTCAAAACAGGGCCGTCGAGAGGGGGGGCAAGCCTATGCATTGCACAGGGGCCCGTGAGACGTTGGGGGGCCCGTGAAGCGGGACCAAAAAAAAAAAAAAACGTTAAAAATTAATTTTTGAGTTGGCTATTCTGAAGTTAACATGGCAAGAGTACACTTAAGTTTTAACATTCCAAGCGAGAAATTCTACTTATCCCTTTTTCAGGACCCACTGTCGGCGCATCTCTTCAGGGTTCGACTATCTAATAGTGAGGCCCAAGGCCCACTACTCTTTGGAGGCCCCCTTCTGTATTCTATCACAACTTCCCGAGGGTCCCTAATCTGGGCAAATCACTAATGGCATAGGAACAGGGGACCCTCGGGTGTGATGCGATGTATTCTATCACATTAAGCCAACCTAAAATAATGTTAAAATAACGTTTAACATTTATTTTTAAAAATTTTTTTATTTTTTCACAAAAATACATGATTTTTTTAATGCTATGCTTAAGTTTAAAAAAAAAAAAAAAATGGGGCCCCAGGCCCAGGCCTGGTTGGCATGTGTGTTAATCAGGCCCTGCATCTCTTATGTATTGGAGCTTTAATTTAAATGGGAGAGAGAAGGGGGAAAAGTCAACCTTATGTCACAATCTTTCATTAGTTTACAATAGTAGCGCACAGGGCCTGACTAAGTCAGTTAGCGCCCCGATGCAACTCTGGGGGCCCTCTCCCCTACAGTTTCCATTTCTCTGATAGCCCCGCATCCGTAAACTTTGTGTTTCAGTGAACGTTTTTTTAATAAGTGTTGGATTTATCTTTTTTTTTTTTCAGGGGGGGGGGGAGGCAGTTCAGAATCTTATCACAGTTTTGTATTAGTAGAACACAGAGAACACTCTAAATATCAAATCGAAACCACATTGGAAAGAAAAATATGTTTACCTGATTGAAGAGGGAATGTTAGAATCTTTTCACTGAAGAGTGATCGAAGTCTCCATATAACGAAGTCGCAAGGGACTTTTGAAAATGTTCGTTATATAGAAACTTCGCAAAAGAGAAAATCGTAAATTTCTATGCCTAATTTTTAGCAAAGGTAATTTCCGATCACGCACGGAATAAATCCATTTTAAAACAGCCTGTTCAACATCGTCAACACGCAGGGGTGTGCACAGAAATTTTGGGTCTCATCACAAGTGACTTTTCCGGGCCCCCTACATATTTTTTACCCATATATTTCACCCCCAGTTTTAAAAATATTAACCCCCTTCAAGTTCGGACCCGGGCCCGGGCCAATAGTTGTCCTCCCCCCCTGGCTACACGCACAATCGTACTTGTTTTCCAAAAAAGAATTGCATATTTCACTAGCTTTACTTGAAATGGAATTTTTATTTTTTAGTATATACTGGACACACTATTTGCCGGAATTCCGTATTTGCGGCTACATCTTTCTTTTTAATGCCGTTTCGACAAGTGATGTTTTTTTTAAGTCAAACACTTTCTCTTCGACATTTTGAGAACAATGCCTTCTATAATCTTTGGACTTTGAAACCTAAGATATACCCATATTAAGGCTTATGAACCTGACAGATGCCCCTACTTAAGGCTTGGGAACCTGATAGATATCCATAACTAGGCTTGGGAACCTCACAGACGCCCATACAGGCTTGGGAACCTGACAGATACCCCTACTTAGGCTTGGGAACCTGATAGATACCCATAACTAGGCTTGGGAACCTGACAGACGCCCATACATGCTTGGGAACCTGACAGATACCCCTACTTAGGCTTGGGAACCTGATAAGATACCCATATTTAGGCTTGGGATCCTATGACGAAGAAACCCACCCGTGGCTAGCCTTACCTGGCTATCGGGCGTGACCCTTTGGCGATGGGGTTACCAGTACATAAGACTGGTAGTGGCTTAGCCACCATGGACCAAAGCAAGGAATTTTTTCATTTAAAGAACAATCTTGAATGTTACAACTCAGGCATTTCTAACTGCGGCCGCCGGGCCGCATATGGCCCGCGTGCCTTACTTCTGTGGCTCGAGAAGCCCGTTTGGAAAACTATTTGCTGCATTTAATTTCATGTTTGTATGCAAGAAAAAGTTTTTTTTAGAAAATCCACATCAAGTCCAAATGCTGTTCATTAATGAATACCGTAGGTTGTGCTGCATTAACTTATGCACTATATGATGCACTTTCTAAATTCAAATGTGTATCACACCTTAAGTAGTTCAGACTCTCCCATGACAGAGCTTAAGCTGGACATCGTTTTTGGTGGTTGCAAGCCAACATACTGAGTTTTTCTATTGAACATTTTATATATACTTTTGGAACAGTTTATTTATTTACATTCCATTTATTTTTCTTTTTTTAACTTTCATTACGATGCGATAATCCCCTACCCCCGACAAAAACGTATTTTCATCCTTGTTATAGTTATGTTGCGGTCCGTCATCGAACCTTTATGGTTTGTGGCTGCAGCTGTAACCCTCAAAAAAAAAAAAAAAACTAAGTTGGAAACCTCTTGAAAAACATGACATATTACTAATCAATCTTTATTCACACGAAAACATTCTGTAAAACATTATTTTCTTTTATATCTACAGAGAATATTTATACGAATACAAATACAAATACAAAAGTGACGACCAGCAACAGGCTCTGGGCCCAACTAGACTGGTCCTAGTCAATTTACAATCCCCAGTGAAGATCAATGGCCCTCTTAAAACTGTCTACTCCTTTGCTCATTACCACCTCTTCCGGTAAGCTGTTCCAAGGTTCCACTACCCTGCTAAAATAATAATTTTTCCTAATATCCATGTTAGCCTGAGATTTAAATAGCTTAAAACAATGACCCCTTGTCCTGTTTTCAGTGCTAAACTTTAACCCCGTAACATCTTTCGTTTTAATAAATTTAAACAGCTGAATCATGTCCCCTCGGTCTCTTCTTTGATCAAGACTGTACATTTTTAGCCTTCTAAGCCTGGAATCATAATCTAAGTGGGAAAGTCCACTTATTAGCCTTGTAGCCCCCCTTTGAACCCTTTCCAATACATTAATGTCTTTCTTAAGATAAGGAGACCAAAACTAAACAGCATACTCCAAATGGGGTCTTACCAAACTTCTATATAAGGGCAGAAAAACTTCTTTAGATTTATTTGAAATAGATCTATTGATAAACCCAAGCATCTTATTGGCTTTGTTGCTAGCAATGCTGCACTGTTGGCTAAACTTTAAATCCTGACTTATTAGGACCCCCAGATCAGTAACTTTGTCTGCCTGACTAATGACTGAACCTTGCAAATAATAACTTGTACACTTATTTCCATGCCCTAAATGTAGCACTTGACATTTCCCAACATTAACAGCCATACCCCATTTATCAGCCCACTCCGTAATATGATCTAGATCCTCTTGCAGCTGATTTGCTTGTTCTTCATTTTCTACAGTCCCCATAACTTTGACATCATCAGCAAAACAATTCATGTTCCCAGAAATATTTTTGTGAATATCGTTCATAAAGACAATGAACAAAACAGGCCCTAACACTGATCCTTGAGGAACCCCGCTTAAGACCTCACTCCAATTAGAATAATTTCCCCTTACAACTACTCTTTGTTTCCTTCCGGTCAGCCAATTTTTTACCCAAATGAAAGTTTTCCCTCCTATTCCTATATCAGCTAATTTGCTAAGTAGAGCAACATGCGGTACGTTATCGAAAGCTTTTTGAAAATCAATGTAAACAACATCTACAGGCTTCTTATTGTCCAAAGCCATGGTAACTTTGTCATAGAAATGTAATAAATTAGTTGCACAAGATTTACCTTTCCTGAAACCGTACTGAAAACTAGTCAATAGATTATTAGTCTCTAGAAAATTTACTATCTTAATTTTCATCAATGTTTCAAAAATTTTGCAAACCACCGAAGTTAGACTCACAGGTCTATAATTTCCCGCACTCCCTTTAGACCCTTTCTTGAAGAGCGGTGTAATATTAGCCAGCTTCCAGTCCTCTGGCACTGTCCCCGAATTATAAGAAGCATTGAAAATGTTTGCGATTACATCTGCTAATTCCTCTGCACATTCAACTAAAATTTTCGGATAAATATCATTTGGCCCCGGAGCCTTAGTCTCTTTAATTTTTTCAAATGAAGTAAAACGTCATCCCTGGAAAATACAAAGTCCTCAAGCTGTACTATAGCTTGTGTTTTGTTGGTGTCAACTGTTGAGATACAGTTATCGTTAAAAACACTCGAAAAAAAGTTATTAAGAACATTAGCAATATCACTATCGTCCTGAATTAAAATTCCGTGCTCATCAACCAGTGGCCCAATATGACTATTTCGAACCTTCCCCGAATTAGCATATGCAAAAAACCTCTTGGGATTCCTGTTTATGTTATCTGCCAGTCTTTGCTCCAACTCTCTTTTCTGAATCCTTACCAAATACTTAAATTTACGCCTTGCCTTACAATATTGGAGCCTATCTGCACTGTGACCTGTTTCTCTAAACCTATAAAAAGCAGCTTGCTTGTAATTTAGAGTGTCTTTAGTTTCCCTGGAGAACCAGATTGGCCAAATTTTAGTGTTGACACCCTTTCTCCTAAAAGGAACATGATCCCTAACCGTATTCGCTAGATTTTCCTTAAACTCTGCCCACTGAAGATTCACATCGCTATTGTCCAATCCAGAAGAAAAAACTGCTTTCAAACTCTGCCGGAGTGCCACAAAGTCAGTATTTCTGAAATTGGGCACAAACCTAAAATTCTCTACTTTGTGCATATCAAATTTAATCCCAAACCTAATACTGTTGTGGTCACTATCTCCAATGTGTTCCCCTACACATAACCCCTGAACAGAGCTTTCCATGTCGCAGAAAACTAGATCTAAAATCGCGTCCTGTCGAGTACCCTGAGTTACAATTTGATCTAAGAAACAGTCATCAATAACTTTCAAAAAATCCTCTTCTCTGCTATTACTATGGTAAAAATTATTCCAATCAATTCCTGGAAAATTAAAATCTCCCATTATGATGACTGACCCCTTGCTAGAAATGTCACTAATAATACTAAACATCTGTTCGTCTTGACCCTGGCTTAAGTTGGGTGGCCTATAAATATTCCCCAAATGTAGTTTTTTGCCCCTATTACTAATCAACTCCAGCCAAATCATATCAATCTCATTAGGTTTATCATTAATTACCAATTCGTTGCAAATTAAAGTGTCTCTGACATAAAATAAAACCCCACCACCTCTTTTACCTACTCTATCTTGTCTAAACAAATTATACCCAGCAATAGATAATAAATCATCATCACTTTTGGTAGCCCATGTCTCGGTAACTCGAATAATATCCAACCTCTCGTCTATAATTATGCTTTTCAATTCTTCGATCTTGTTCCTAATACTACGAGCATTTGTATAAAAAACCTTAAGTAAGCCCATCTTACTTTTATTTAATGCTGCACGATTGTTTGAATCCCAAGTGTTAAAATCTTTTCTCTTATTAGCCACCCTATTTCCGTTTCTACTAAAATCCCGATAGTTAGTACTCTTTCGAATTCTGCTCCTTAAACCATGCCCCCCATTCCAACTTAGTTTTTTGATTCTGAAGCCTCTAAAACCAAACCACTAACCATTTTGACCCCTGTAGAGCTCAGATGTAGGCCATCCCTAGCAATCCAATCTCGTTTACATCTACTCCACACATCAATAAACCGAGCACAAATGCTCCGTTCGCTATTTATGTGAATACAAAGCATAATAGCGGAAAGTTGAATCAAAGGTTGGGGGAGGAGGGGCAAAAAAAAGTTGCTGTGGTGCCCATAGGGGGGGGGAGGACCCAAAAGAAAGTTGCATAGGGGCCCATAAATCCTGTCGACGGCCCTGGCTCAAAACTATCATCTGCAGGAATGAAAATCAACATGCAGTGCATAATTAAAACTTTTAGTAAGAAAAGCCTTTTGCTTCCAATCATGTATTCGTAAAAGAAATAACTAACATTTTTCATAAATTTATCTTCAAGTTTTGAAGATAATCAGTGTTAAATATGGATATTATTAACAATTTTCAGCCAATGCACACATCTACAGCAAATGTATCTGTGCACGCATGAGTCTATATTATCTAGTTATGCACATAATGTAGTTAATAATGCAGTACTTCTTTTTTTCTTTGAGTAACCAATTACAAACAAATATAAAGAAAGATTGGCATTTTTCCTACAAAGACTTATCAAACATTTTTGGCATTATATTAGCACATTTTGACTTATGATTAAGTTAAATTTAAAAAATAACTTTAAAATATTCTTCAGTGCAAGATCTTAAATTTTTCCAAGTCAAAGCAATTCTTAAAATTGCCGCCCTTACCCATCCTTCTGGAAGTTTTTGTGTCAAGTTTCAATAATCCCCCCCCCCCCTTTATACAAAAACAGGACGAATTTGCTGCCCCCAGGCACAGGACAAAGACTTGAGCTTACTCTCTCTTTCTGTTCATTGGTATTCTTTATACATGCTGGTGCTGATCGGGAAAAGTAACATGAAGACCATGACTGATCAAATATCGCTTAAAGCTACATTTTGAGGACATATATTTTGAAAAATTTGTGCCGGAGCTAGTTTGAAAATTGCATTTTGACCCGCCCCCCTTTCTTTTTATTAATGGACATTCCAAAATCAGCAGCTAGATCTATTCTTGTATACATAAAGCTGGTATATAAGTCAGTTTTCAGATTTATAATACCAACTGGCTCCCCACCTGACATTATAATTCTAAATACAATATCTTTCGTTTGGCATCCAAATAACTTTTTTTTTCCCAAGTGGGGCATAGCAGAAGGGTTGTACTTTCTTAGCATAACCTTTCTGCCATGCTTCACTGATTTTAATCATAAAGAAGAAAACATGTACCAACTATGAATGCCAGAAAAAATGAGATTTACATACATTTTTCTAGAAAATTTCTAGTGTTCTAAATTAAAGTTAAAAAATTAATCAAAGATTAATTTATTTTCAACACCTTGATTATAAATGTCAGATATTCTTTTATCTATGTTCTTCATCCTAATTGCTATGTGACTAATTTTTCTTTTGTTTAATTGCAGAGTATGAAAAACAAGAATTATTGAAAAAAATTTTGCTTTGATTTGTAATTTATTAATGATTTGCTTTGCATTACAATAAACAGCTTCAGTTATTTATGTAAAGCAGAATTTGCATAAAATATATTTGCTGATTGCTAATTTCTAGTTGTATTTATATTTTAACTTGTAATGCTGTTAATTCAAGACATTCATGGGCTTAGAGTCGAAAAAATATGTAACAGTAGAACTCAAGTTATCCAATCTCCTAAAGTGGGAATCGCTGATTATTCAAATCTCTTTCAGAATTTCAGGGGAAAAAATATAATGAGACATAAACATACTGTTTTTTGCAAAATAAATTAGGTCTACGCACTTTTTCTTCCTTGAAGCTAGTCAAACAGTTCACTTAGACCAAGATATTCAGCAAGCAATGACTTTCATAGTACGGCACTTTCAGGACTAAGCTTTGTAAGTAAGCTCAATATAAAAAAAAGTTGTCTTTTCATTTCATTAATTAAAAACTCTTCAAAAAAAAGTTTTTATCCCATTTTTAAAAGACATTCAATTATGAATTAAAATTGATGCCTTTAAAAAAAAAAATTAAAAAACCCATTTATCTAAATTTTTGATTATCCCAATGGGGTCCGGTCCTGATTAATTCAAATAATTGGAGTTCTACTGTACTTGAATATGAAATAAAATTTGTAAAATTTTATTTCGTGAAATCTATCTTTTATATTTAGGAATGTTTTCATTTGAAAATGAAATGAAATAATTATATTGTAGTATTTTGGAATCTTGTTTCTCTATGATTTATTGTCAAAAAAATGTTTTAAAAGTAATCATTTATTTTTTGTTCATAAGCATTTTACTATATGGTTTGTTTAAGGTGTGCTGTACTTTAATATAAATTATGCTAATGCATAAATAAGTCATTTCTTATAAGTTTTTAGTGTTTATATTAATTAGAGTAATTTATATTATGCTATTTAGAGTTAATGCGATTACATCTAGGTTTTATTTCACAAAACTATTACTAATGTTTTTAAAATTTATATATTTATCATTTTTTCATGTATGTAATGTAAAGCAGTTCAATTTGTGTTTCATTGAATATTCTATTTTGTTCCATTGGGGTTATTGTAGGTTTTTTGCATAAGATTTTTGTTAAGTTATAATTTTGTGACAATGTATTGACTTTTATGCAGGGAAATGATAAGTAATTTATGTTTCACAGTATTGATTTTTTTTAGTGCATTTTGTTCTGTGTTTTTACTTAGTGATCTGTTTACTATCTGGGCAAAAGATATGGGCTATGCTAACTCCATGTCAAACTGTGTATGCCAGCCAGTTAGAGTAAATTTGGGCTTGCAGGGGAGAAGAGAAGGCAGGGCTGATGAGAGACCATGTCAGTCTAGATTGAAGCTAGAGGCCCAGCTCAGAACCGGAGCAGTACAAATTTGACAAGTTGACAAAATTGTTTGAAATGATTTGAGATTATATTTCAGCTAGGACTGGAGAAGGGGAGGGTAAGCAGCTGCTGTCCCCCGGTAAACTTTCAAACCTTAATTTTTTAAAATACAATTTTAAGTTGCTTTTAGTGATAATTGGGAGGATGGTAGCAATCAGGGTCTCTGCCTCGGAAAATTTAACTCCATTAAGGACCTAAAAATGCAATTTTAGGCTCTCTTTGGTCTTATCAGGGGTTTTACGACCCTCTGTATGATAGGCGCTATGTGATTTTATCACCACACTAAAAACTTGTTGTAATTAGTCAGAAATTGCTGCCCACAGCATGGTCCTACTCTCAATGCTATTGCAATGTCAAAAAGTAGAGAGGAGGGGTATGAATTGATGAGTTGGGGGGGGGGGGTGCTCTAATTGTTTCTGAAATTGTAGTTGAAAATGCAATTTTAGACAATCTGTTGTTTATTATATTTAAGAGGAAGAAAAAGACATTTCCACTAATATTTAAAAAAAGATGAGTTACATGTTGATTGTATCAATAAAGTGTTACTATTTATGTTCTTTTATTATACACTTATCATCATTTGTCTACTTATCAAACATTTATTTTGCTTTTATTTTCAGCTATCCATTTTATTCCCAAAGGTCTGAACACCTTTCCTCCTTTTAAACCTATAAAAAACATCCTCCTGCCTTTGAGGCTGCCTACAGGACCCCAATTGTTTCTCCTGAACAGTGGTGTCTGGGAACAACAGAAAAGCGACATTGCAGTAACCAATAATGCTACTCCCGATCCAACTCTTCCCGTCATCAAGAAAGAAGAGTTTGATTTTGAGAGCCATTTTTCTGATCATGAAGGTGAGCAACGTTATAGTAACTACAGCTTTTGCTTGTTAAAAATAACTTTCTTGTCTTTCATCTCGGCATTTTATTTGAGTTTGTAAAATATCTCTTTTTTTAAGCTGTGTGAAAAATTTGAAATAAGGAAATTTAAGGCTGTAATTTGGCAATACTAAAATAATAGTTGAGTTTTTAACTCATTGCTTAAAGGTAATGTGTGCTAAATATTTAAATTGTATATTAAAAGAAGCAATTGGTAAGATTTTTTTTTTGTTTATTCAAATATTCTTCGTAATAAAAAAATTACTATGTATATTTATTGTTAGTAAGCATATAAGTTACTTGAATGTTAGTACAATCTTTAATTTGAACGACCTTGTTATATTGTATTTACAAATGTGTCAAACTTTTTGTTGTCTCCAGACAATATAATGATGGGCTAATGTATTGTGAAACTACTTTATTTGAAAAATTGATTTGAAACCATTATACCTTGCATATTATCCCTTAGAAATAAAGTTACAGGAAACTTCCGATTATCCACGAAATACAAGTGCGCCCATACGGGGATCTCAAGCCCCTCCCCCTAGAATTTAGAACTTCCTTGCTTTTAATACATTTTTCTTTGTAAAAATGTAAAAATATTTCTTCTTCTGCCATTAATGAACAAGATATTAAAAATGTCAAATTTTAATAACTCTAATCTGCACTGAAATTAGTTTCCATTAGGAAAATATCCTGCTAAACCATGGGGAAAATATCTGAGCCCCCCCCCCCCATGCAATTTTGCATTGGGCGCCCTTGGCGGAATAGGGTGGCACAGTAACCACGGATAATCCAAATAATAGGTAAAAACAATACTTTGTGTACACAATAGCTGAAAACTACCAATAACACTCACACATACATTTAAATTATAACTAAAAACATTGCTACATTGTATCCACGAACATTGAATATAGAAAATGTATGTAAAATCTAAAAGCGAACAATTACATAATCATAAGTTTTAAAAAAATGGGGAAAAAGATCCGCGGATAATCTGACTGCCGATAATTGGGAGTTTACTGTATGATATTTTGAAAAATTGAAGCAATGAAAAGGCTACAGCTATCAAAAGTGGAATGTTTTAATTTTTTATCTGTTTTTGTAAAGTGGTTTTCGTTAGAATTTTTTAATCATGAAAATATAAAATGTAACAGTGATTTTAATGTATCAAATGGTTTCAAAGAGTATAAGTATCTATTATAAATTATATTAATGTATAAGCACCTATATATACCATTTTATATATATAAGTAGCAATTTTTAAATTTCTTTCACTTAGAAAAATATGTACTTAGAAATAAGGATCTAACAGATTGTTTAAGCAGTTCAAAAAATAATTGAAATTACAATGCTATATGCTTGATTATTATTGAAAAAACTGTTGATTAAAAATGAACTTTTTTTTTTTCTTTCTTCAATACCTTAAATGACTGTATATACTTGCATATCAGTCAACCTCTTAACTTTCAAAGAAAGTATCCAAAAACTATATAAATCAAAGCTCTACTTTCAGGAAGCAATCACCGTTTTACATTGTTTCTTGGAAGTAAATGCAACCGTGCTTTCTGTAAAGGGTTCATTTCTGGGATTAAGATTTTGGTTAGTTGTTACTTTTATTTCGAATTAATATCAGCAAAGTTTTGCAATTTCTTGTAAAAGTTATAACATTCATTTGTTAGAAAATGAGTGCTAACACAACGCAGAATGATGAGATGAAATGAGTGCTAACACAGTGCTCCACACAATCATGTAAGTGGGAAATTCACAAATCTGGCATTTCTCACACGTTTTCTGCTGTTGGTCTTATACTGTAATTAGGCTATAATTAATGGTCAGAAAATATAATATCCTATCAGAATGTGTTTATTTCTTTTGTTTGTTTTAAGTTTGAACTAAAATCAGTTATATGTCCAGATTTGCAAGTGTTTCTTTTTCAAGGATGGTTAGGGAACTATGTTCTGAAATTTTTGTTTGATTTTTTGTCAGCTTCCTCAGTTTTTAACCTTGTTCATCGTGCATTGCCAACTTATGCTAAAGCATATACAGTGCTTTTTCATCATTCCATTGCAAGTATAATATTTTCTACCTTCTCACAGCTCCGAAGTTGAAGATCATCAATTCAGACACGCCCCTGCCGGAGTTCAGCGAGTCTATCAAGATGCATCTGAAAGAGAACAATCTGAGTGCCGTGTGGGGCGCCTTCATAGACGAATGTGCCAAGTATTACTATGAAAAGTTTCCCAACATACAGAACAGCAGCGAGTATCAGGCAATTGGGAGGAAAATGTATCAGTCTTATCCTGGCATTGAGTGTGAAGGAAAAGAGCCTTGGGTTAGTGGATGTCCCCATCTATGCTGTGATGAATTTGGAGTGTAAATGACAGCTTGCTGGTTATAATGCTGTTCACATAATTTTTTCTACCCCATTACAGCCACAGAATTTTCAAGAAAACTAACAAGGGCCTGCTTTTTCTTTTACTCAAGAAAAATGTTTCGAAAATGTAAAAATAAATCAGTCATCTTTAACTAGATTGTAAATAGTACAGTAGCTGTCACCTGAGTAATATATATATATATATATATATATATATATATATATATATATATATATATATATATATATATATATATATATATAATTCTTAGAACTTAAAATAAAATATTTTACATTTAGACAGAGCAAATGCAGCTCAAGTGTTAAATGTATATTATATATATCATTTAAAGTCTCACTCGTAAGTAGCACAGTTGGCATAATATATTAATTTGCAGGTTCAGAAACCTGCAAATTAATATATTATGCCAACTGCTCCAGCTCTTTGATAACGTAGCAGTTACTGCCCATTCTATAGTTCATATTGTTCAACTTCGCATAGTTTTTCAATTTATATTGTTATTATTCTTATGTGTTTCTTGTTGTTTTTGTTTCATACACTTGCTAGTCTGCTACTTACGAGTGAGACTTTAAATGATATATATATATATATATATATATATATATATATATATATATATATATATATATATAATAAAAGTGAGAAATATTGAAAAGACCACACCAAAAGCCCATAGATGCGCAACGCAGCAAAACTAAAAAGTGAAGTAAATATAAAATAAGCAAGCCAAATTCAAAATATTAAACAAATTATATAAAAATAATGATGATAAAAAGGAAAATTGTAAATAGCTATTAAATAGGAAAAGATAAAGTATGAATCCAGAGCTCGTCAGCCGTGGAGGATTCATTAAATATGGTCAAAAGACCAAAATTTTTTAACTATGAACTAAAAGAAAATGTTTAAGCTCCAGTACATGCAATATAGAGTAACATTGGGTAAATGCACCACTTGCTAAACTATAAACAATAAACAAGAGCTCAAACCTAAAACTAAACGCAGGGGGTTTTGCCTCGACTAATTAGGAAAACAAGTTCCGATAATTAGCCATGATAATTAGCCATCCACGGGACAGAACTTGCCAATAACAAAACTATCTTACCTGGAGATCCATTTATAAAAAACCATTCCGATGTTCAACATGACAGAATTCTTTCTAGTTATCAACGTAAAAGTTTAAAAAAAAAAACAAATTCATATCCAAAGAGATCACTCCTAAAACATGCCAGTCGTCCATTTCCCACGTGTAAAATTCATATAATATCTTCCCTAAAAATCTGGTTGAAAACATTTGCTTAAGTATAGCTTTCGATGAGCATTTCGCTTCTTTTGAAACCGCTTAACTGTGTAAATGTATGATACAACCGTGACAAACCATTTTTTGGTTTGTCACACCCCAACCAGGGTGGATGAATTTTATACTTGGGAAACGGACAACTGGCATATTTCTGGAGTGATCTCTTTGGATATGGATTTGTTTTTTTACTTTTACGTTGATAACTGGAAAGAATTCTGTCATGTTGAACATCGGAATGGTTTTTTTTATAAATGGATCTCAGGGTAAGATAATTTTGTTATTGGCAGGTACTGTCCCGTGGATCAGGGCCGGATTTAGGGGAGGGCAGGCGGGGCAACTGCCCTGGGGCCTCCACAACAAAGGGGCCCCCACAATAAAATTTTACAAAATATCCTAACTTTCACGGGTCGAAAATATCGGATATATACATATATATCAAAATATTTGGATATATATCAAAGTAATGGTCGAAAATATGATGATCTTTTCAAACCCTGATTAGGGGCCTCTATTCCTTCATTATCCCGGGGCCTCCACACTTCCAAATCCGGCCCTGCCATGGATGGC
Source organism: Uloborus diversus (assembly GCF_026930045.1). Taxonomy (NCBI): domain Eukaryota; kingdom Metazoa; phylum Arthropoda; class Arachnida; order Araneae; family Uloboridae; genus Uloborus; species Uloborus diversus. The sequence continues at coordinate 63,399,804 of NC_072734.1, read as the reverse complement.
TAATTATCGGAACTTGTTTTCCTAATTAGTCGAGGCAAAACCCCCTACTTTTAGTTTTAGGTTTGAGCTCTTGTTTATTGTTTATAGTTTAGCATGTGGTGCATTTGCCCAATGTTACTCTATGTTGCATGTACTAGATCTTAAACATTCTCTTTTAGTTCATAGTAAAAAAATTGTGGTCTTTTGACCATATTTAATGAATTTTCTACGGCTGATGAGCTCTGGATTCATACTTTATCTTTTCCTATTTAATAGCTATTTGCAATTTTCCTTTTTATCATCATTATTTTTGCATAACTTGTTTAATATTTGGAATTTGGCTTGCTTTTATATATATATATATATATATATATATATATATATATATATATATATATATATATATATATCAACGCACAGCTGAAACCACTGAAGCTTCAGACTTGAAATTTGGCAGGCATGTCCGCATGATTACAAAAGTAACCACTAAGAAAGGATTTTTCGAAATCTCAATTAGTTCGGGAGAAATTAATTAAAAACCCTTAATTTCTGCGAAATTAAAAACCTGTCATTGAAATTCAAATCCCTTATTTTCGAAGGCTTTCCTCCATTCAAATCATTATTCAGTACTTCATCTCAACTTAAAAAGTTTGCTTTGCAATAACCATTAATAAGTCACAAGGACAGACATTAAAAGTAGCAGGGATCGATTTAAGAGAAGACTTTTTTTCACACGAACAATGTTATGTAGCTTGTTCCAAAGCCAGTTCATCAAGCAGTTTAATAATTTAAGCACCAGAAAAAAAAAACTAAAAATGTCGTATACAAAGAAGTTCTAGCTTAAACATAGGTATAACAATAAAATGTGGATGACCTCTGTTTGCAAAGATAATCAATACTTTAAAAGGATCGTTAATAACAGTTAAAGATCGGTTAAGGACAAGGGCATATATATATATATATAAGGAGTCCAGGGTCCCCGGAATCCTCCCCAAATTAGAAAAAGTTATAAGTAATAAGTAATTATTATAGGGGATTTTCGAAACTAGGTGCACCAAGCACTGTTAACCCCTGCTAATTCCATTACCCGAGCAATGCCGGGTACGGGAATGCTAGTATATATATATAAAATTAAGCAAACAGAATTGCATATATTAAACAAATTATAAATAATTAATGATGAGAAAAAGGAAAATTGCAAACAGCTATTAAGTAGAAAAAGATAAAGTATGAATCCAGAGCTCATCAGCCGTGGAGGATTCATTAAATATGGTCAAAAGACCAAAATTTTTTAACTAAGAACTAAAAGAGAATGTTTAAGCTCCAGTACATGCAAGATAGAGTAACAATGGGCAAAAGCACCACTTGTTAAACTAAAAACAATAAACTAGAGCTCAAACCTAAAACTAAAAGCAGGGGGTTTCGCCTCGACTAATTAGGAAAACAAGTTCCGATAATTAGCCTTCCACGGGACAGTACATGCCTATAACAAAATTGTCTTACCTTGAAATCCACGTAAACTCAGCCCAATCCATTGTTCAACATGATAAAAATACATTCCAGTTGTCAACGTAACATAAAAAACATAAAAACATATCCAGAAATCAATCCATAAACATACCGAGTCGCCTGTTTCCCACGTGTAAAAAATTCATCCACCCCGGTGATTCATATATATATATATATATATATATATATATATATATATATATATATATATATATATATATATATATATATATATGTGGTGTAAGAATAAATGAATATTTTCTAATTTTTTTTGGAACACTTCAATGTGCAGGGCTCATAGTCCTCCTATATCTCCTATATTTCCTATATTTTCACAATTTGTCAGATATTCTCCTATTTTTCCTATATTTTCTCACTAACTCCTATATATATTTTTTTGTCAGATGTTAAATGCTACCCAAAAATGCAAAAACCTTTAACCCATTTTTTTTCCTTCTTTCTCCTCTGCACTTTTCACTCTTACATCTTTAATGTTGGCATATGTTTTACATATGATAACTTCTGTTTGATTATTTTTATGAAACATACAAAATATAGATGGCTTTACTTGCACTTTTAACTTGTTTTCAATTAATTCTTTTTCTTTTAATGAGTTTACTTTATAATTTTAATAGTATAACATGTTAACTTAAAGTGTACTGCTGTAAAGATTTTTAAAGCTTTTAATTTTGTCACATATAATCTTACATGTAGTTCAAATGAACGATTGTAGCTCAAATGATTGTTTTTGAAAATGCCCTGTACAGATTTTGGTACCAATTCAAACTTTGAGTACTTCAAATGTTTCAAAGCTTGTTGTTTGCTGAAAAAATGTAACTATCTCGATAAAATAAGTGTCATTTTATAGGATTTTGTTTGCTGTTTTCAAATATGTATCCATGGAAAAACATTCCTATATTTTTCCGTTTTGTGTGTAGATTTTTCAAAAATTTCAGAAATCTGTCCTCATCACAGAAAATTTTTTTTGCCTCATTTTTTTCTATCTACTTGGTTACGGTTACAAATTGCAGAGGATAATGGATAGTTCTATGCTCCACTTGGGCTCTTCTAACGCCCCCTTACTTTTAGCAGATTAGGTCAAATTCAAACTTGACACATGTTTATACATATATATACACACACATTAACTGTAAGTTATGGATAATGTTATTAGAGTGAGCAACGGGTAATTGAATTGGCCACTTTAATGAATCAATTCCTCAAAAAAGAAACGAAATCCAGTTTTAACATTAAAAAATTGCAGAATATTTGAAGCAAACATGCAGCTTAAATGAATCAAGCGCATGAGACTGACCATTTCTCTCTCTTTCTCCGACAAACGTAATGCATTAGAGCAGTCTTTTTTTCTTTGACTTTGTTTAGTAAAATAAGTTTTTTTTTATAAAAGAGTAAATAGTGAAACAAAGGGGAGGCAGAGTATTGCACACTTTTTGTAACAATTGTCTCAAGACATAGGGTCAACAGGACTTTTCATCATTAGTGTTAGCATTGAAACGATGAGGTACCAATACCAAAAACTACAGGTCGATTGATGACATTGAAAAAAGAATGTTTAAATTAATTATTTCCTAGTTTTAGCAATCAAAAAGATGCATTTTTCGAAGCACATAAGTTAAAATCTAAATTTTGTAATTGCTTTTTCGTACTGTTTTGTGATTAAATTCTTAAAATAATCAGAGAATGGATATTTTGGGTGCGAGGTATACTTCTAATGATATCTCGTAAGTTCTCTGAAATTGTATGTAGAATTCCATGTTAAAAAAAAAAAGAAAAATGCTCGCACAATTTTGCTTAATTGATTTAAAATTCGCTTAAGCAAACATGATTCATTTTGCGACAGTGGGTACAAAAACTCATTTGCTCTCTTATCTGTGGCTCATGCAAAATAGAATTGTATTGATACTGGCGCTCTGTTTTTTTATACAGTGCTCCAAACATATTAGATGCTATACTTTTTTGAAATTCCTATATATTTTTCTACAAAACTCCTATATTTTTCCTTTTAAACTCCTATATTTTCCTTTTAAACTCCTATATTTTTCCTTTTAAACTCCTATATATTTTGCTATCAAACTCCTATATTTTTTCTTTTAAACTCCTATATATTTTTCCCCGCTTGCTATGAGCCCTGAATGTGGTAATATGAAGGGAAAGGAGAAATGGATGGAACTCGACCTATGATATCGAGTAAAACAAGATGAAAGAGGCCATTTTTCAGTTCATCAAATACTTTTTCCTACTTAAGAAGTTATTCTAACTTTAAGCAGAAATTTTTTTAAATTGCTGCTACGTATCACAACCTTAATACAGGCTGCCCACGAATTTTGAGAAAAATACAGTAATGTGCTCTTTCTCCTGCTGTCCCATTGCTCCTGATACTTCCCTATGCAAAGCAGATTTGTGCTTTAATAATATTTATTTCTCAAAAGCCACAAGCGGCTAGATGAGCAGTTACCTTTCTTGGCTTTCAACATTTTACGACAAAAGTGTCGCCTTTGGCGGCTGCTTGAATACATTTGGCTGCTGTATTCATCAATCTTCCCATGTTAAATGTATATCTTAACTTTAATAAAACTTTTCTAAAGCTATCTTTTTCTGAATATGTCCATCCTGCTCATATATATATATATATATATATATATATATATATATATATATATATATATATATATATTATTGCCTAACCTCCAACCCAATTTCCTCACAAAAAGAAAAATCGTGCAAAGGACTCCATTTGGTTGTGTAATTAAAATAGCACCAAAAAAAAAAAAAAACAAAAAAAAAAAAAGAGGAAAAAAAAAAAAAAAGAGGAAAGAGGTTCTGTTTTTGTGTTTGTTCCCTGTAGTACATTAGAAAATAGCATTTGCAAAATAAAAATAAAAAATCTCTGCTTTTATTAAACTGAACTGTGTGCACCAATATTTAACCCGAAACAAACACAATAAAACGTTTATGAGAGAAAAAAAACAATTAGAAAGAAAGAAATGAAATCTCTAAATGTTAAAAAAAGTGAAGGTACTGTTCAAGAAGAAAAGAAAATAAAAGAAAAAAAAAAAAAAAAACTCCAGTTAGATTACATGGGGGTTACATCATGTTAAGGAGGAACCCTTTCTGGCATTGCATAAAGCTTGTGTCTTGTTCTGCATTTAAAAAATTGTAAAGCAAAAACAATTGCAAATTTTGAAAAACATTTTTTTTTTTCGAAGAGTTAAATGTTTCTGCTATTATATTACTCAAAGTTTAAAAAAGAGGCTTTTATACTTTTCACCGGGTGAGTTTAGAAGAAAACTAAACCCAGGGGAAAAACCAAATAAAGATTTTTTCAAAAATGCATAAAAAATACAAAACTTACTCCATTTTCAAAGATATTTTTTTTTCATCATGATTTAAATTCACATCATATCAACACAAAAATACATTTTGTGTTGATATGCTCTGATACATAAAATATATTGGTACACAATTAGTCCAGGGTCTGTGGGGTAAATAATGCTAAAATTTGCTAAAAATCTTATAAAGTATTTTAAAACTGTTAACTTATCAAAAAATAAGCTTTGAGATGCATAACATCGGCAAAAGTTACCTCTGAATACCAAATTATATCTGTCTAGGCTTTACCATTTTCTTGGGAGTCGTGGAATGCTTTTAAAATGAATGTGTGATGAATCTTAATAATGTCCTTCCATTTGTTACTTACTTACTTGATGTTATCTTGAACTTTATCTTCTAGTTTTAAAATATATAGCTTCTGAAATAAATTAATACCTTTGTGCAGAAAAGAAAAATTTAAAACAACACTTTTATTGCACAAAATCTTCAGATTACTGCTGACATGTGTTTTAGCATTACAATAAACCCTTTTTTCGATGCAAAAGAAATGAGCTTATGGATGAAAAAGCCCTTGTCAGAAGTATTTTCATCCATGAGCTCATATCTTTTACATTGAAAAAGGCGTTCCTTATAACGCCAAAACACGTGGCTGCAGTAATCAACAAGTTTTGTTCAATAAAGCAATGTTATTTTATATAGTTTCTGTTTTTCAGCTTGAAAAAAAGCTGGTCAATAGCACATGTGCAACACTTTTGTAAAAATGAAATGTGAGCAGCATAATTTCCTTTCAGTGCTTTGATGCATTTTCAAAATTTTGTGTATACATTTTACAAAATTTGTGCTTTTTAAAATTCTAAGCATTTTTACAATTATTTATTAATTGAAATGAACACATATGTGTAGTTTTAACCAAATTGAGACAAACTAAAATTAAAAGAAAAGAAAATTAAATCATTCAAATCTTAATTCTGTTGCTTTCAGTCTTTCTTCTGCAAATCACTGAGCCAAAAAATTCGTCACATCAAGTGGAAAGTCAAACGTAAAATGTTGGGCATGACAACTCGCCGTTCTCGCAAGACTGCTCCAAAGAGATCAATGAAACCCGCAAAACTGCGCACCCTGGCACGCAAAATCGATCGCAGATACACGCAGGGAAAACAGTATCGAGCTCTGTTGAAGGAATTGTCCGAGGGCTGGAAGAGCAAAACCATTTCTGACAGCCGTCTGCGTGAGATCCTGAGACTCACTATCAAAAATAGGAGGCTCTGGCTCAGTTCTCATCCTGAAAACAGCCTCTCATCTGTAAAGGTGGAATATCCATGTTTCTGTGAAGCCAAATATGTAAGTTTTGTGAACTGGATTTATGGCGTTTTAAACTGAAAATAATGTTTAAATTGCATAAATGATTATAAAAACTGCAGACATGTGTTATGAGGTTACAAGGAGCCTCTTTTTTAATGCAAAAACAAATACAGTGAAGCACGGTTTATACGTTTTTGAAGGGACTGTATGAAAAAAGTGTACAAATGAAAAAACGTATAATAGGTATAGGTTAATGTGTATTAAGACTTTGCAGAGACCAAATTTAAAAAAACGTTAATTGATAAAAACGTATAAAAGAGAAACGTATAAACGGTGCTTCACTGTAGCTTATTAATGGCAAACACTTTCTCAGTATGTCATCCGCAAGGTTTTTTTTTTCTTTTCTTGCATTGAGAAAGGGATTTCCACGTAGTCTCTAAAAATGTCCGTTCAATTCTTGTTACTATTCGTCTAATTTTAATCTTTTTTTTTTAATTTTAACTTATCACACAAACGGTGGACATTATATATATATTTGATGAGAATGAAGTTATTTAAATGAGTTTTACACACACACAGGGCTTAATTTCTACCAAAAAAGTGCAGGAGCTCTATAGTCCTCAAAACTTCTTTTTTTATATGGGAATGGTCTGGAGTTTGCCTAAAATGTTAATATTTGCATAAAATTGAAAAGAAGTGCAGAAGCTCAGCTCCTGTGATCTCCTATGCAAATTAATCCCTGTCTTTACACCAGTAACCATGGGAAAAAGACCACATTCTGTTAATAAAAATATTCAATCTGCAGAACTTTTACTAATTTTTTTAAAAATTATTATTATTATAAAATTATTACTGAGTTACAAGCACAAATGTTCCAGAGACATACATGGCTCCCAAATGGTCCACTTTTCCCGCCAAAGTCTGTTTTTTAGGGTCAAGTCTGCTTTAGACCGCTTTTTAACATTTTGGTCCAATTAGTTCGCTTTTATGTTGTTTTTAGTTAACAATTTAGTTGTTAAAAGCTTTGATTACTTTAAAAGATTCTCTGTGCTAATGCTTGTTGCACTCAAAATGCGGTCATGGCGACTTTTTTCTATTGAACCTGACTTTCCTGTATTATTTCGCTTCAGATTGACGTCATTACTCCTCCTTCAACCACTGCAGCATAGAAATCTAGCAGATAGAGAGGTTCGGGGGAGGAGTTATGATGTCAGATCGAAGCAGAGTGCTACCGATATTTCTCCAGGGTTCATACGCCTTTGAAGAACCCTGAAAAGTGCTTGAAATAAAAATCTCATTTTCAAGTTGCGTGAAAACCTTGGCTTTTTAAACGTTGAAAAAAATGGAAGTTTTTTTGTGCTTGAAATTGGTAGAAAATAATTAAATTGTACTCATTATTTTTTCAAGAATATTTCATCAGTGCAATTTTCTCAACTTGTGTTCGATATGCAGTATTACGAAAAATTGCTTCCTGTGTTTGCAAGATCAATCTTTTTGCATCTTGTAAATATTTTGATGTTCTTGACAATCTGAAGTTATTTTGACTTACGCCACCTTAGATTAGCTGTTTTTTTGATTAATTTCAATCGTTAACAAACTCCTTTTTTTTTTTTGGAACCATGGCAACATTGCACTTACTCGTACTTTGCGGAAAAGTGCTTGTAGTATTTGAGAAACAAACTACGTTTTTTCGGAACCATGGCAACATTGAACTTACTCGGCCTTTGTGGAAAAGTGCTTGTCGTATTTGAGATTTCAATCTTTTTGCGTCTTGTAAATATTTTGATAGTTTTGTCAACTGGAAGGTCTTTTGACATACGCCACAACAGATTAGCTTATTTTTTGTTAGTTTTAATACATAATAAACTTTCTTATTTTTGGTACCATGGCAACATTTCAATTACTCAGACTTCGCAAAAAATTGCTTCTTGTGTTTGAGATTTCAATCTTTGTGCATTTTGAAATTTTTTAAACATTTTGGGTGATCGGATGTTATTTTCACATATGCTATCTTAGACTAGCAAATTTTATGTTTAATTTTAGTTATATTTCGTTTTAGTAAATAATAAATACATTTATTTTTGGAAAACATGCCAACAGTGAACATGCTTCAAATTTGATTCTCGTGTTCGAGATTTCAATCTTTTTTGCATCTTGCAATTATTTTACTATCTTTGGAAACTGAAACCTATTTTGACATGTGCTACCTCAGATTATATTATTTTAAAATGACTAAAAACTGAAATATTTTCGTATTTCTTTTTATCCTTATTTATTATTGAAAATACTCATGGGCATTTTCAATTTGAAGATATATCTCTATGATTTTGAACTTGCACATTTATTGATAACATTAAGCTATTCTGTAAAAGCAGGCTCAAATTTACATTCAGTGTATTTATCACTTAAGCAGCATATTGTTGGGTTTGGGGACTTCAATAATATATTTTCTTTCTTACTAGTTTTTATATATACTTGAAGATTAAAATACCTTGGTGGCAAAACAACTGATACATACATGTGCAGAAATGGTTTGGATACTACTTAGCATACTAATAAATGATTTGCAAACCTCTAATATTTTTGAACTTAGGCAGTAACATAGCTAGAAATTACCTCCTGGGTTGGGTGTTTGGTCATAAACCCTCATGTGTATATAAACTACCATATTAGGGTTGTTGTTAAAACCAAGAGCTTTAGAGGGGCGGACTATATCTTGTTTTGCAGTACCTTATATAAAAATGAATTCTGTTTAAACTGGTTTTGTGAAAATATTTGTAAATGACTATGTGCTAAGGTGTTTACTGTAAGAACTGTATCTAAAAGGACTTAACTAGGTATGCACTGATTCATCAATCACTTAACTGATTATTTATAATCAACCAGTTTTCACCTGTTAATTAGTAGAAAATTTATTTTCAATTAAAATTACTCTGTAAGATGATTAGTTACATTCTTGCTTGTGGCCCCCCCCCTCCATCCAAATGTTTTGGTAAATAATATAATTCAATGAAAAAAAAGTTCAGTTCTACAGAAGGTGATAAAGGAAGTGTATCATTAAAAATCATTATTATGGTTAATTAACGAACTTCCTTCACGTATTTAGCAGCAAGCAGCTAATTTGCCTTTTGGTGATTCCCCTAGGTTTAACTATGAATGGTCCTCCCATGGTCCTCTTTTTATTCCTAACTGATTCTCTTTGGTCCCCTCTTTGATTGAAAATGGTCCTCTTTTACCCTTTTCCATGGCTAAAATGTGTTGGGAGCCCTGCATACATCAGTTTTATTTTTCATCCTTTATTTTTTGCGAGTGCAATTCAACTTGAGAACTTTTTGTCGGTTATTTTGAATTAATTTCTTCTAATCAAAGATTAAAACTAATTCACTTTAAGAGGGACAAATTTTAACTTTAATCAGTTTTTTATGCTTCAAAGCCATGATGGATTATGGACCATTACTGATAATATATGCCCAAAATTGGCAGTTAACCTATAAACTAGTATTAATATGTTTTTTGCAATTAATGTATTTTGAATAAAAATATTTTCAGTTGAAAGATGAAGAATGGTTCAGTTGCTTTGGTACTCTCAAATAGGGGACTACAGCATTTTTCCAAATGAAATAATTCTGAAGTGCGAATGAAATGATTTTAGTAACAATGAAATACTTTAAAACATAATGAGATTTTGATTTAAAAAACAGCAATTATATTCTAAATTGAATTAGAAGAATAATTTTCTAAATTCTTTAAAATAGTACTTAGTATGAAATTTATTTGATTTCTTTCCTTTTTAGGTGGTTAGTGATTTCCTGCACATGATAAACAAAGAAGATACTTCTCACATGCTCAAAAGTTTTGAAACCCTTTTTTGTGCTGTAGGTTCTGTCATGGATCCTCCACTAGATAGCAATGTATGAGCTATTTTTATTAACACTAGTTACATAAGTTGTCTTTCTTTTGTTCACTGTACTGAGTATAATATATTTAAATGCAGAGCCGGCCATAGCAAATGGGAGGACCTGTAGGAGAATTCTGGTGAGGCCCTTTACAGAGTGATTGCATTTAATTTGGGCCGTGCCAGATCTTCAATTTTTCTGAGGCAGAGCAAGCACTTGAAACTGCCATAATTAACAACCTACCTTCACGATATCCATGTTTCAATTTTTTTTAAAGAAAAATTTAATGAAAACAGAGATAAAGTACATTTTGAAAAATAAAAAAATGGGGGGACTGTTTTTACTTATTCTCGGCGATAAATTAAGTTGTACTAGCCCATTTTAGCGACTTTTCACGTAATTTAGTAGACCAAAGTGAGTTCAAGATTAGAAAAGTTCTGCCAGTGATCAGAGCTAGATAATATAGATGCACGCCGTGCGCTGATACATCCGCTAACATGCGACTACATCGCTGCAGAGTTGCACGTTGTCCGATAATCGTAAAGGTTCATATTCTTTACTTTAATTGTTTTTAAATTGATATTGATATTATTTATATAGATAGTAAAAATTATTACCAGATAGTATATACACTTGCGCGTTCGGTGGATGTATTCGCTGCGAGCACGTGCATCTTGCGATAATCGTTCACATTTTTACTTCTAATTTGTTTTTAAACTGATATTATTTACTTAATTTGTAAAAATTATTAATAAATAGCATTTACGCAAGCCCGTAAAGTGAATATTGATAGAATTAGCGCTACTGTCACTCCTCTTTACTTACCATTTATTTAACTTTGTTTACATGCCGCTCTGTTGCATCACATGACATCTGCAATCTCACTCTTTTCGCTTGTTATAGGGCGACACCTGTATTAGACTATTATGCAGATTAGCACACGTGCTTAGCCATGATTGGTTGCTGTGTTCTGCATGTGTATGGGAAGCATCTGACAGCTTTCATGTCTCATCATGCATCGATATGTTAATTTGGTTTTGAGGTATAAGCGGATGTTTCCTTACTGAGCACTCACTCTGACTCACTTCTCTCAGGTGAAGCAGCGAGATGCTACTCACTACCGGTTAGGCTGCTTAGCCATTTTTACAAACCTTGAGCATGTGCTAGTTAGCCACATTAGATTTAAGTCGGCCATACTAGATTTAAGCTCGTTCTTGTTAGATATCAGGAGGCAGCCATGTTTAAATAATCCGGTGGTCTTTATACATATTTTTTTTTTAAAGTTGTTTTAATGTTCTAGTTTGAAATAAATGTTATTGTTTTAAAAAGTGTTTCGTTCATCAACGAACTTCCAACCACTGAACACTCTGCAAAATATTGACTGAAGCATATTAGATGCCTATAGCATCGGCTAAGACAACATTTTATTAATATAACCGCTGCAGTGCGGATACATTCACTGCGGACATGTTCATCTCGCTATAATCACGAGTAATGTTCTAGTTTCTTGCCTGTCTTTTTTTCCATCTGTTAAAAAATTACTAAAATGTTAATCCTCCTTTCTTTTCCCCTATTCATCAAGTGGGTGATAACTGAGCAATTGCTTTCATGTGGCTTAGTGTTTCTTTTTTTTCCTTCCTTTTTTTTGGTGCTCCCCATATCAAATCACAAAATGCACCTGTGGGTTTAAAGCTTATCATATGGAGCTAGCAAGTTCACACTCTCCGTATTTTTGGAAGTTTGCACCGCACCTGGGGTAAGCGACGCGCTTTAAGTTTAACAAACAATGAAGAAAAAGTTGTTTCTGTTGGGTTTTTTTATTTGAAGATATCTGGAATGCAATTTAAATGGATTAAATATTTCAAAAGGAAAAAAGAAAGAATTTCTTAACAACTTACTGATAGTTAATTACCCTAAGTCTGACAACCACAGACTTAGCCGAGTTTTGGATCACTGCCAAAAATTTTGACATTGCGCATGAAAAAAACTTTGAACGCTCTCCTTTATGGATGTTTAAAAAAGTTATGAACCTACGTTGAAATAATTACAGGATAAACTTGCTTAAATTTCAGCAGTTTAGCCCAAACAACGATGCTTAAAGCAAGAGGTTCGGACTTTACCTCTAAATAAATATTCCTCACATTTCCCCGATCTGTGCTCGAAAATTTGGACATTTTTCCGATTTTAGCTCAATGCTTTTAACTAAAAACTAAAGCAATAAAACACATTCTGGCATAATTTATTATCTTCCCTTTAATTAAAGATTTAAATTACAGTAGAAGCTAAATTGTGCGAAAAAGGCCGGACACCTGGATTGTGAATTCATCAATTTAGGGGGGGAGGGGGGGCATAGGGTAAAAAAAGCGTGTTTAATAATGCTACTAAAAAATCAAAAGGAAAATTTTGTTATTTTTTATTCAAGACACATTTTGAACACAATTCCAATCATTTCGAAGAAAGTTCCAAACATTTTATTTTCCTTCTTTTCAAACTAGTTTATTTTATGTACAATGTTTGTTAACTGTCAAAAAAAAAAAACATCGTATGCACCGCATCTGCTGTATCCGCCATATCGGCAATTTACAACTTTTTTTTCTCGTATGCGCCACGGCGCTTAGGCCCGAAAATATGGTATAGTTTTTGAATCCTTGTGTGCATTGGGCTATTAACGGGTCAAAAGTAGATGGGGGATTTGCTCCTACTGGTATTTCTCATCTTCATAAATAACACTCTTGCTACTAGATTTATTGCCCTTGTTTTTTGTCCCTTCCCTCAACAGAAACATTTCCAAGAAACAGCGAATTGCTAGTTTTTTCCTTTGTTCTCAGAAATTTGGGTATGCTATCGATTTCTTGACTTGACAGCTTAAGAAGAGAAAGTGCCCCCCAATGTGTGATCTGCAGTGGAGATATAATTCCAAAAATTATGTGAGCTGACAAATGCAAAGATATCTGCTAAAAGAAGCTTAGTTTTTAAAATTTTGAAATTTAACTTAGACCTTTGCATCCATAGGATCACATAATTGACATGAAAATAAGTTCCTTGTAACCTCAAAGCATATACCTGCAATTATTTGCAATTTTGTGCTTTATAATGTTGATTTAGCCAACAAACTTTTACGAAATGTATTTATTTCTTATGATAAAAAATGTTTTTTTTTTTCTTTTCGGAATCTGAACCCCCACCCCTCCCGTTTTTATTTTATTTATTATGTGATAGACAATTATTAGCTTGCAAATACTTTAGATTTTTTTCTGACGCTGCCGATGATACTTGAAGCTGAAGCTTCTTTTTTTACATCCATCGTATTTTTTTTACATTCCAGTCATTTTTAGGCTGAAATAGTAGCAGTTTTTTTAAAAAATAGTCGTTTTTGTTTCATTTAGGGCTAAAAAAAGTTGTCATAGTCACCAACTCTTCAAAATAGTTGCTTTTTAAGTCGGCAGCGGCAGCCATGCAATCCCTGAAAAAATTTTGAGATTGAAGACTTAAAATTGCAGTTTTAGTCAGGAAAAAATGTTTAACACGAGGTGTTCTGTTCAAAAATTTGTGTCTTCGATATAATTTTCAAAACTGGTATCTAAACACAAATTGATCTAATGTTTAGGTAAAATGAAAGAAAAGGGGTGTTTGGGTTCTCAACCGAATTATCTTCAAAATGTTTGCCAAGTTTAGGCTATCTTTGGTAATATTATGTCGGGGACTCCTCCCAGAAATTTTACAATATTACAGTTTTAAAAACGCAATAATTGGCTACCTTTGTTGGTGTTAAAAGGATGGGGAAAGTTTGAGGTTTTCTCCAGGATTTTTTTTGACATTTACTCTGAAAAATGTAATTTTAGGCTATTTTTGATGAAAACAGAAGAGGAACTAGAACTTAAATGATCTCTTGTTAAAAAGTGGGGTCCGAGGGTGAGAATGAAAATAACCCTGGTAATTCCTTTGGGAAAACATTCAAAATTGAAGATTTTAATGCGTAATTTTAAATTACCTGAAGTAGCCTTGGGAGATCTGGTGACTCTTCGGAAATTTTTTTGGTATTGGAGCATTAAAAGCTCAATTTTAGGCTATGCTTGATAACGATAGAGATTGGAAAGGGAATCCCTCTGGATTTTTTTTTTTTTTAATTTGAAGTCAATTTTAATCTTATCTGTAGGAAGGGAGGTTTCAGGGACTCTCTAACGTTAATTTTCTGAGACATTTTATGCTATTGTGCTGACCACTAGTGTAGCCAGAATTACTTTCTTGAAGGGTTTTTTAAACTCAAAACTGTCTTTACATGTGCATAAACTACTGCTTTAAAATTGGCAATAATGTCAAAACCAAGTCCTCTGGTGGGATGTTTTTCCCTTCAACAAACTTCGCTGCGCCACTGGTGATAACATTAGGGAAACGGATGTGGGTTTGGGGACCGTCTCCCAGACGTTTTCCAAAATGAAAATTTTAAAAATGCAGTTTTAGGCCTTTAGAAACGCTAGGAAAGTGGAATTAGGAATTTTCCTCAGAATGTTTTGAAATGAAAAACTTAAAGATGCAATTTTAGCCAATCATTAGTAGCAACATTGTGGTAAGGATTAGGCCCATATGTTGCCCCTCCATATTAATTGAATATAGTCATACAAATTTGTACATGGGACCCTATTACCTATACTGCTTTCATGGGAAAGGTAGACCAGATGTAAACATAGAAATGCACCCATTTGGTATTCTCAATCATGTGTTTGGTTTGAACAAGAGCAAATTGGTGCCAAGCAAATGACTACTATTGGACTACTTTATTTTTATTCCAGAAAAAATTTCCAAAAGTGACGGGCGCAACCAAAGGGGGGGGGGGGGCAGAATGCTAATTTGAACAATTTTCAAAATTACTCTTTTTTTTTATATGGGAACGAAGATAAACGCGCTTTGAGAAATTAAGTAGTTCCAAAGTAAGCAGGGACGATGAGAGGTCATTTAAAACTTCCTCCTCTCTCCTTTTCGGTATTTATTTTTTCTGCAGTTAGGAACTAATTGTTCATAACCAGTGGCGCCGACTCCATGCGGCCTGAGGGGGCCCGAGCCCCCTCAAAAATATTTTTGAGGGGCAGAGCGCCCCTAATAAATCAAGAAAAGTATTAGTTATGTTATGCTTTCTAAACTCCTAAATTTGTCTTTTATTTTCCTTGTTTGAAAATAGTTTACCTTTTAAAATACATTCAGTAATGAGTTAAAACATAATTATTACGGTAGTAAGCAGGTTAACTGAAAACGAGTAGTGTGAATTACACTTAGAATTTGTCCCAGTGCGCGAACTTACGGGTCAAATCTGTTGCCGGTGGGCAACGCTGTGGCGAACTCTTCTAAGTGTTGCTATACATTAAATGGGAGGCGTGATAGTTTTGAATACTTTGGAAATTGTGTTTAAAAGAAAAATCTTTCCTTTTGCTTCCTCGGAATCGACATATACCAAAGTATGAAAACAACGAAGCCAGCTCACCGCATGCTTTAAAAATCCCAAAAGACATTTTACATTGAGGTTTGTGAAATAGTGCAATCTTGCATTATTGGGCAGTTTACATCAACTGGACTCACACCGATCATTGCAGTTGAACAAGAGGGCTTGCTTTTATTAAACAGAAGTGAAACAAAATTTGAAAAATTAATTGAGTTCTCAAAAATAACCTAGACATTGAGAGACTGCGTTTACACTTGAATATGTTAGCCTGTATAACTAATGAAAAAACAACTGGTCTTAAAAAAACATGCGTAAATTAAATTACTTTTTTACGAAAATATTGTGCGTGTTTGTATTTATTTTTTCCTTTTCTCAAAGCCAAAAAATATGTGTCAGGCTTGTCGAGTTTTTGGGGCTCTAATGTTGATTATATGACTTTAAAAACTTTAAAAAACTTTAAAACTCACTATTTTTCATCTCAAATTTAGAAAATTTACCCTGGTTCCCCCCCCCCCCATTTTTTAAAAAGTCAGCGTCTCTGGGAGTGCCTTTATATTCAAGTCAAGTGTTCTTCCTACCGTATAATATCAATGCTTGGCTACGGCACTGTGCGGCTTCCCATAAAACAGAACAAAAAAATCTCTTACTAAGACAAGTGATGTATGATTTAAAAGTTGAACCAGAAAATTTGTAAACCAATTTTTAGATTCTTTTACTTCGAAAACGCCGTGTCACATACTGTTTGTTTGTTAAAATTATACACACCAGAAAATATGGCATTTTCAAGGTACAAAAATCTGACCTTTATTTGGGGTGGGGGACCTCCGAGGGATTGCATAACACCCTAAACCCCTGGTGATGTCCGGCCCCCCCAATGATTTTTTCAAGTCGGCGCCCCTATTCATAACACTGCCTATTTCTTCTGCTGCCGCGGAGCGATTGTTTTAAACATTGCGCCGTCTCAAGTCTTATTTGAGAAGCACAATGATACAAGAACGCTTAAATGGATTAGCTCAACTTTGTATCAACAATGATATAGTTGTACAACCAGATGAAGTTATTGAAGAACTAACCAAGAAACAACGACGGTTAAACTTTGTATTGTAGACAATAAGACAATTCTATAAGTGTACATATGCAATTTGGATATTTAGGACTCATCAAGTGTAAGTCATTCTATTGATTATTTTGTTGTTTTTAAGTGATTTCATGCCATTTTAACGTGTTCCTTTTTTTTCCCTTTCCTTGAATGATCTTAAAAATATGAATAGTTTAGAACTTTTGTTGATAAAAATTCGTGTGCATTTTGATTTATTTCATTAATATACTAAACAAAGTAATAACAAGTATTGATTTCCATTTATTAATTTGAACATCTTACCACCATACTGTTGTTTCAAGTACTTTAAAGTTTATTCTTAACGTGATTTCAATTCTGGCATAAGAACAATTAATGTTTTTGCAACTGTTTTTGCATAAATTGCGAAACTTATACAATTTTAAGTAATTTTACTAAATAATATTAATAATAATAATAAATATATATTAATGTAAAGAGAGAGAGAGAGAACGCTGATAGAATGTTGTGAAAAAAAATGATCCTCCCTAAAAATATTTTTTGTTTGCGCCCCTGAAAAGTGACATAGTGAAAAACCTTTTAGCAACATACTTGTTTACTTCAGGTCTATCTTTTCCATGAACATGTTTCGTCAATAACTTTTAAATTATTTTTTCTTTTACAATGATTTATACTTCAGAAATTAACTTATATTGCTTAAAATTATTTTCTAAATATTAAAACCATTTTTTAATTTATACGTTAAAAATAACTTTTTCCCTTGCTGATCCTTGGAAAATGTTTGTTAAGATACTTGAAAAGTGTTTTGGTCAAATTTGAGTGTTAAAAAAGCTGTAGTATCTAGGTACTTTGGAGTATGGAACATTTAAAAATAACTTATGATGTACAAATTTTTTGTTTTGTTTCTGGAATTGATTGAAGTTTTTACTAAAAGAATACTCTTTCAGGACTTTACTCAGCATGTAGAAATATTAAAATATTTGGAAGATCAAGTAGCTTTTCATAAAGGGAAGAGTAGTTTTTCTAGAAGTATACTTATACATAAAATAGTAAGTATGGTATTGTAATTCTAAGTTTATTTCTTCCAAAAAAGTTTTTGACAAACTGGTATTTTTTAAAAATCTTATTATTTTTTTAAATTTTATTGATTAACAACACAATTCTCTTGATTTTAATCGTGAAAAAACATTGATCATTAATAAAGACTTCATTTGAATTCAATTTTATATTTTAATTGAAAGAGATTTGAAGTGGTACGCTTGTACTGTTTAATTAGCTGTAACTGAGACCTAACATTATTTTTCATAAATGATTTATTTGTAGAAGTAACTTGCTATTAACAAGATAAATATCATATTAACTATTTATGTGTTTAAGTTTTGTTAGTTTATATTTATTTCCACAATGCAAGTGGATTTTTTTTTAATGGATAAAGAACAATTCATGATTCTGTGTTGAGCTATCTTTTTTTTTTTTTACCATAGAAAATAATTTTAATAGTTCAGGTTTTAAATAGTGCATATTACGTTGCAATACTACTTTGCAGAACCATATTAGTGGAAAAATATATTTTACTTCAATCCATCCAAAATGTCCTGATCAGTATTGTGTGAAAATTCCACAATCATTTGAATTTACAGTTCCATTTTTCTCCATTCATTTTTCCATTCCATTGAATTTACAGATTTCCATTTACAGATGTACATTTTTTATTTTGCGAAACAAAAAATGTACATCTGTAAGTTTTTGAAAGTTTTGTCTTGCATCTTTCTAGCCATTTTTAATGCAGGTTTAATTTATTTCAGAGGGTACACTCGAGATATACATATGTATATGCCAGGGTTGTCAAGGTTTTGGACACTACAGTAAAAATACCATGGTTTTTACCGTCCAAAACTACATTTGGAGGAACTGTATTTTGGGAGAAAATATCAAAAACAGAACAAAATGTGTCAAAGTTATGTTTTATGTTGAATATTTATTCAATGTGTACGTTCAAGTACAAATATATATAAATTATTTATACAGCTGATTCTAATCTAGTTAAGTAGAAGTTGTTCTTCATTAAAAAACTCCAATTTGTAGGCATGAGTTTTTTGTTAATAGTACACAAATTTTTCGACATTTATGCATGTGTGCAAAAGTGTTCAAAATATAGTGCAATAATTGACTTAAATGCAATAAATTACAATTTTTGTAGTTACAGAATATATTAAAAATATAAATTTTAAAAAAATTGCTCAAGTTTAAAAATATAAGTGCATATATTTAATCATCTATTTATTGTTCTTTAATCTATGATTTTAAAAAAAATCGTAAAAATATCAAGTAAAACGTATGTAGGGTAAGTGCATCAGTAGTCAGCCTGTCTTCAGTAGTTGGTCACAAGGACATAAAACTGCTTATAAACAGAATAAGTTAAACTCAAAATCGGATATGATGCATTCCCACATTCACTTACCTGTCCCCAATTATCATCCAATAACTGAAATTGTGGGTACTCTTTAGGGCCATTCCATAGAAATGTCAACCTCAACCTCAGAAATTTTTTTTCCACAAAGCCTTAATTGTGACCTATCATTTCATTCAGCATACTTTCTAGTACATAAATCCAATAACAGTTTGCAAAAATTTCCTTCGGTGTTTTTCTTCTGGCTCAAAACGTGCGAGGTTGTAGAAAAGGCTTAGCATGTGCAAAAAACATGCGTCTACGTTTTCTTGTGTAATGTAAAAATTTTTGCAAATTTTTAAAAGAACTATGTTTATTCTAAATGAATAGATGTTGGCCCAATAAAATTGACTGTTCTTTTTGCATGCATTTTAAGATAAGTCTTTTGATTAGTTCGGTTATTTCACTGAAAATATTTACGTTACGTTAGTCACGAAAATGTACTGTTTTCTGCTTAAAAACTAAACCAGATGATTGAACCAAACAGCACTTTTTATTTTCTTACATCTGTGCCATATCTACTTAAAAAGTGCAAAATATTCATTTTAGTATCAGTAGATGTAAAATAATTAGTGTGACTAACGTAACATTTGAGCTGTGACTAACGTAACGGTTTGCATGTGACTAACGTAACATTTTAAAAATGACTGCTAATATTTAAAATTTATTTAATTTAATGTAAATTTTCATGAACAATTTTGAATATGTAGGCATTCTACATTGATTAAAAAAATAAAGGGTGAAAAATACCAGTAATATTACATTGTAGACCTTCTGTTTACTTAGAAAAATACTTTTTTAAAGGTCTTTATGAAGATACTTCCAATTTAAAGAATTATTAAAAAAGAAAAAAAGTGAGTAAAGCAAAATTAGTACTCTGCTGAATGTGCATTCAACACAAGAATCCAAGCTTAAGAATTAAGATAATAGAAATACAGTCTTAACAAAGAAGAACGTCTCTATTTTTTAGAAAATACATCTCCACCTATTATTAAAATGAAGTAACGGCTGCTCGTTGGAAAACATTTGAAGATGTTACATGATACAGTGACAATAAGCGCTGCTGTCATATATTTCAGAAAATGCAAGAATGATCATTTAGAAATTCAAACATTTGCGGTGATATCTGGAATTAAAATGCATTCTGATTGAATATTTGTTTTCAATATTACATTTAATTCAAAAGGATGCACAACACTATTCGTTCGATGAATCAGTAAACCTTAAAAAATAATATGCCATTGAAAAGTACTACGGAGTTTCTTATAATGATAACTAGTATATCAGCAGAATACTAGAATTCATTGAAACTACCTACTTGCAAAAAGTTAATTTTTTAAAAGAGAGATATTTAAGATTTAATTAGACCCCAAGAATGATGTTATTCAGTTTCTAAAAGCAGTTTTTTTTATTTGTTTTTTTTTTGCACATTCAAATTGAGTTAATTGAACTGAATCCTTCCATTCAATTTCTTACACTAATATAGGAAAAAAGTAAAGAAAAACCATAATACAACACAAAGAAGGTTTCTAAAAAGTGTAAAAGTAATATAAGAGCACGAAATTAATTATAAAAAGTTTTTTATATGCATTCATTGCTTGTTACTCGATGGTTTTGTTAGTCACGTTACGTTAGTCACACACAGTTTTTCGGAAAAGTACCATTTAGGTACCAACCTTACTTACTATACGACTCCAAAACATCGACTTTAAACACAAAAGAAACTAGTAGAACTCAAGCAGCAGAGATGAAGTATTTACGATCACTGAAGAACTGTACTATCCTAGACAAAATAAGGAATGAATCTATTCGAAGGGAATTACAGATATTCAGCCTCAATGATAAAATTACAGAATATCGTAACAATTGGAGAAACCATGTTCAACGTATGACACGAGGGAGACTTCCAAGAGCTGCCTTTTATTACAGACCAAGGGGCAAACAAGACCGTGGTAGGCCCAGAAAACGATGGGGCAACCAAGAAGCCATAACAGGCTATGTGCCTAATCCTTGACGATGATGATGATCAGGGCAGGATTTAGAATAGGGCACCCACAGTAAAATTTTTACAAAATATCCTATTTTTCACGGGTTGAAAATATCGGATATATACACATATATCAAAATATTCGGATATACATCAAAGTATCGGATATTTTCAAAAATATGATGATCTTTTCAAACCATGATTAGGAGCCTCCACTCCTTTGTTGCCCCTGGGCCTCCACACTTCCAAATCCGGCCCTGATAATGATGATGGAAAAACATTCCTTTGAGTTATAAATGGAATTGAAATTAGTTGTCTTCGTAGTGTTGTTAATTTTATTTCATAACTCTACCAACTCTTACATAAGAAAGTTTTTATGTACTAGAGTTAGTGGCAATATTTTTAAGTAAAATATATTTTAAATGAACATTTTAGAGAAAAATATTATCTAATAGGGTCTGGTGGGGTAAAGTGGTCATAAAATCGTAGGTTTTCAACTTATGTGAATAATAGATGCAATAAATTCTTTAAACATTTAAACTTTTTTTGTTTTTATTTTACATTGCATTATTAAAGAACACAGTACACTGAGTTTTAGGAAAATAAATATTGATTTAAGTAGTGTTATAACACTTTCTTTTCCCTTTGTATTTATAACCACTTTACCCCATGGGGTGGGGGAAAGTCATAGCATGGGGTAAAGTGGTCATAGTTAAAAATAGATGCAAAACCATTATAAACAATCCTAATATTTGTATATTTCTGTTATTTTTATAATTACAAGTATATGCACAAGCATACGTGTGTATACACAAGTATATACGTGTCGTGTAAACATTAGTAAACACGTTCATATATGAGTAGATACATGTATGCATCAGATACATGCGTGCACGTGCCTACTCAAGTATATACGTGTATACACTAGTATATAAGCATGTATACGTGATTACCTACAGGAGTGGATACGTGTCTACACGAGCATATACGTGTCACGTGTACGTACTGGTATATACGCGTGTAAACGGACATCATATGCGTGTATGCACTTGTCTCTCGAGTACATACGTGCATACCTGAGTATATATGTGTACAGTAGACGCATACACGCATATATAAGTGTACATACACACATATACGAGTATACACGAGTTAATTCATAGATACATCCAGTGCTTGTTTGTACGTGTCTGCTCACATATATATATATATATATATATATATATATATATATATATATATATATATATATATATATATTGTGAAACACGAGTATATACGTATGTTATTTGTGCAAACACGATTATATACCTGTATAGACATATATACCTACATTTACGTGCATATATCAGTACATGTATGTATACACGAGTTTTTAAGCTTATATTACATGTATGACTACAGAATGAATCCAAGCGTTTGGGTAAAAATCTAAGGAGTGTGAGAGGAGAGAATAAGAAGCAAAGAATTATAAGGAACTTACGTTAGCTGACACGCTACATGCACACAAAGCCAGAAACTGATGAATGCAAACAAATCGCAATTTTGTTACACAAAGATGATTTTACCCAGCATTTTAGTTTTTAAGAAATATTTAGAGCAGTTGTTAAAAGTTACGGCCTGTAGTCGCAACAAAGGCGCAGCGACAAATGGAACTTTTTCAAAAGTCTCGTTATTACAACAGAGAGTGCTTTGTGATTGCGATGCACATGTATTATAGCTGCAGGCCACAAATTTCATCAATCGCATTAAAACTTTCTTGAGACCTAAAATGTTGTGTAAAATTTTCTGTATGTAATATAAATTTGTGATCTGTTTTGCATCCATCAGTTTCTGTCTTTGCATTTGTGTTTGTGACCATATGTTTCTTATGATTCTTGTTTCTTATCCTCTCCTCTAACACATTTTCACAATTTGTCCAAAAGTTTAAACTCACCCTGTTTACTTGTATATCATGTGCTTGTATGTAAACGTCTACTCGAGTACGTATGCGTATATTCATCTGTACCACCGAGTATATAAGAGTTTATATGTATACGAGTGTAAGTGAGTATATACGTGTATAGTCAAATGTATATCTGTAAAGATTAAAAATACTTTCAGATACCCATATACGTATTTATTGGTGCATTTATGTGAATACGTCTATATATGGGCCTACACCAGTATATGCGTATGCATATGCATATACTCATATATTCAACCCCGTTTACTGTATAAACAATACATATTATGTGAAATTAATATTTAATTTATAGCTGCCTTATACTTAACGATTAAGTGACATTAGAAGAACAATATTCGTTAAGCCTAATATTATGACCACTTTCCCTCACCTTACTTAAATTGTTCTAAAAAATTATCTAAAAGAGATTCAGCTAATTGCTAATGAGAACAAGTTCTTGAGACATGTAGGAAGCTTCCTATGCAGTCAATCTGTTCATAATTCTAACAAACAAAATTTCCCAAGGAAGTTAAAAGAGGTGTTTAGATTTTAAAACTTTTCATATTCAATCAAAATATTTTTTTTACCAAATAAAATTTTGCCAGTTGTAAAATTTTGTATTCAAAATGTAGTTTCTAACTGCCCTACTCTATAATAACATTTTCACATTCATTCGAACATTTATTTCCAAGCTATAGCCACTCATTTGATGAATGATCACTGTACCCCATTGACCACTTTCCCCCACCAGACCCTACTCATTAAATGAAATTCATTAATTTTTATAATTATGCATTACAAATATTGCAATAAATACAAATTAATCAGATTACACCCCTTTAGCATTAGCATACTTTTGGACAGTTAAAGACACATTCAGACTGTTTTAGATAATTCTGGATGGTAAAAATCACCTGTCCTGTCATTAAAGGTTTTGGACAGTCCAAAACCCAAACCTGGTATATGCCTTTAAATGCAAAAAACTGTGGAATTCCATTTCTCTATACCTTAATGAACTGTATCCCCAATTATCTATACCAAATTAATAAGTGGTGGGGTATGAAAATTGAGGAAGTTGAGAATTGTTACAATGCGCTTGGGTGTAGCTTAAATTTTCTTTTCTTTTTGCTGTAATTTTCAATCCTGTGACGAGTGCTGGTGACACCAACCTCTCAATAACTTTTTATTACTTTATTGTGCAACAACCATGAAAGACTTTGCTTATCTAGTATCTTGCATAATCTTTTTTGCTCACTTTTATTCAATTTGATTAAACT
Organism: Uloborus diversus; assembly: GCF_026930045.1. NCBI lineage: Eukaryota > Metazoa > Arthropoda > Arachnida > Araneae > Uloboridae > Uloborus > Uloborus diversus. The sequence goes on along the minus strand of NC_072734.1, from coordinate 63,375,597 downwards.
TGTTCTTGTCAACAGGGCATTCCTGAAGATGAGATGATGTCCCATGTTCAGACTTTAACAGACAGCCCACCTGTCCTGTTCGTATTCAGTGATGGCATCAGCTTACAAAAAGCAATTGTTGGTGGAGATAGATCCGCAATCGACACAGAGGCCAGCACCTTGTTCGAGGCACTGGTAGTGCTCATCGCAACTTATTATACCTTCTCTATACAGTATCCAAAATCTTTCTCACAAATCCTGGGAGTTTTTCAGACGTACGTCGTTGGTGAATCTTACGAAGGTATCAAGAGCAACCGATGCAACATGTTCATCAAAAATCTTGCAAAAAACTTTGTGCTCGGAGAGTGATGGAGACTTTGAAAGTTTCGCTCATGGTCACAACAGAAAGTTGTTTACTGTTTTCAGTCAGTAAAATTACGTAATGTTTCTCTGAGTCATCATGTATTTAATCATGTTTGTATTTAATCATACTTGTGTACGAAGCAAGTTAGTTGCACAAAGTGGAAAGCACCTCCTTTACTGTACACATTTAAAGTTCAGTTCATATGGATCTAGATATCCTGAAAATGGTGTACTTGTACTAGATGGTTTAATTGTCATAAAATGGGATCCCGATATATACAGTCATTGCAATGATGAATTAAATACTTTTGTTTCTGTTTGATTCATCTGTTTTATGATGGCAAAAAGAAATTTTTAAATAAAGTTTTGCAATAATGAATACAAAACTTTATTCCCTACATATTTTCGAGAGGGTTGAGACAGAATGCTCTTATGTTTTTATAATTGTATTAAGTTGAAAATTTAGCTAGTAAGCTGTATGTAATGTTTTTTGTTAATAGTGCACAATAATTTTTCTTATTCAATTGATGTTTAAACGTTCATGGTGAGCTAAGTAGTTTATTAAACTTGAAACCTTAAGAATGCCTAACTGCAAAATGGTTTGAACTTTTGTCACAATGCAATAGCTGTTTTTCTTTCAGAAGAAAATTATTGTTGATTTTTAATCTGAACAGAATATTTTTTCCAAACTTCTGCACCATCTAATTTTTCAGAGGGTGGGATAGTTGAAGGGCACTTTGTTTCTTTTTGAAGGGTGCCTCATAGCATTTGAGTGTAGGGTGCCATCATTCTTGGATAATGGGGGGGGGGGGGGAGAGGCACATCTGTGTGTATGCTCAGTAAAAAATGATAGTCTTCATACAGGTCTGGCTCCAGGGGTAGGTGACCGCCTAGGGCGGCAGATTTCAGGGGCGGCAAGTGTCAAAGTTGTAACACTTTTTTTTTAAGTATGAATATTTGATTCAGCGCCATAAGATTTACTGCTTCAATGCTGAAAAAGAGATTATATTACTATTATTATTATTATTCAATGGGGGGGGGGCGGCACTTTCCAATATCGCCTAGGGCGGCAGAAATGCTAGAGCTGGCCCTGTCTTCATAATAAGTATGAAGTATCTAAAAGTAAATATAGAGTGCATTGAATGTTAAAAAATATAATGTTTTCAGAATTGATTCATCATTATTTCACTTTAAGTAATGATAGTTTGCTATTAATCTGTACAAGAGATACATTTCTTTATTGCACCTCTAAAAATGCAATTAGGCAATTCATATTTAAAAGAAATGCATATTTGGTATTTATTTTACAAAAATGTTCTAAAATGTACACAAACCATAAATATATTTGTGAATTTAACCCTTTCAAGATGATCAAAATCCTTGATATAAAAAAGCAAATTCCATAGAATATTGATAGTCGTTTATTCTTCGGATATTTTTCTTAACTACGTTGAAAAATCAGTTATTTTAAGTTACAAAATTAAGGAATTAACAATATTTTATGTTTTGTTCTTTAAAGAATGTATACCTCAGATACTGTTTTAACATGGTAATGGTTTGTGAATATAATATATATTTTGCAAGAATTTTTAATTTACTTATAGAACCTGTGCAATATTTGAATACCTGTTAACCAAAAATAAAGCTGTGAATGTTATGTTTAGATGCAAAATTAAGGCTCTAACATATGTATTTTGTTTTATGATTTATAATTTTAGTTGAGTTTATTGACCTGTTGGTGATTAACATGCTACTCAAATAAGATAATTTTATTTTATTAAAATAGTTATCACTATATCAAAATAATTATCACATCAAAATAATAGTTATTATATCAAAATCTCTAATGCTCTGTTTCAAAAATGTCATTAATCAAACTATGTTAAGTTCTGTCCGTTTACTTGAAGCAATAATACAGTCAAAAAAAAAATGGAAGAAAGAAAATAAAAAATCAATGTATCTGAGGTCAGAGCAAAAAAGACACCGAAAATACTGGTGTTTTTATTTGATGAAGGTTGAACCAAGTTCCTTGTTCTCTATTTTTAGTAAACCCAATGTGTAATATGCTACAGTGAGCGCCGGATATTTGATCAGTGGTTAATTGAATCGGCCGCTTTTAATGAATCAAATCCTCAAAAACAGAACAAAATCCAGATTTAACATTGAAAAACTGCTGGATATTTGAATCAAACATCTTAAATAAATCAAGAGTATATGACTAATTCCCAAAAACATGTGGTGTATCAATGCCGTCATTTTATTTATTTATTTTTTTTTGCTTTCTTTTAATAAAATATTTTTTTTACTAGGGGGTACTAGTACGTTTGAGTGGTTCCTTTCAAATACATGGTCTCTGGTAATATATTTTGCTCTTTGGCTCCGGGCTTGAGTTGAGCCTAGGAATTTTCTCTAAAATAGAAACCCTTTTATCTACTGTTCTAATTTATTGCAAAAATTGAAACAAGCTTTACTTGATGCCAAAAAAAAAACCTCTTTCGAACGACATCAAATGTTAAGGGGGTGTGGGAAATTTTTCATTCCCTTAATAGTCAATTTATGTGAAATTTTAAGTTAAAAAATTAATTAAAAAAAACATTCAAAATTTAAAACAACCCCCCCCCAGGTGCAAACCTCCGGGGGTTTAAATAATTTTGTATCCAATTTCAAAGCTCGAGGTGCTATGAGGTCTCTTGGATGCAGGTCCACCACAGACATCCTATCACAATTTCTTTGAGGTTACTTTTTTAAAAAAATATATAGAGATACTGTGAAAAGAGGGGCACACAGAGTGTTGCACACTTTTAGACTGTTTTCTCATGGTGTTGATGCAACATCTGCGCTTTAGGCTTCATCACTGATAGCGTTGACATTGGAGCAGTGAGGTGCGAATTCTGATGTCTATAGTTAGTTTTATGATGTTGAATAAAGAGTGCTTATTTTTAGCAATCAACAGCAGATACAGTTTTTGAAGTAGATGCATTGAATTTTGTAATTGCTTTTTCATACTGTTTTAGGATTAAGTTCTTTAAATAATTGAAGAACCAAAATTTTGAGTGAACGGAATGCTTTTTATAATATGTTATCTTGTTTGACTAAAAATTAAGTAAAGTTTTTCTAAGTTATGTGTAGAATTCCCACATTGAAAAAAAAAAACAATACTTATTTTTACTTTATTGAATCGGCCGCTGTATTGAATCAAAACTGTTTGAAAAAAACATGATTCAAATAAGCAGCAGTATTTTCAAAATGCAGGACAGCACTGCCCCTTCATTTATTTAGTTGAAAGAAAAGTGTTTGTGATCAGTTATGCAGGCGTGCACAGGAAGTTAACTTCTTTGAATTTAAAATTTCTCCTTATTACTTTTAAAATTTTGAGTCCCACTTTTTTTCAATGTTTGTTATGTAAAACTTGAAATAAAGAATTTTTTGGATGAAAAAATGCCATTTTTAAAATTCATGTTAGTTAAACATGTAACTAGTTTTTTTTTTTTTTTTTTGAGAGAGGGGGGGGGGGGGGGCAAATTTAAAAAACATTACAACTGAAATATCTTTTTTATGATTATAGTGCTCCTATAAATACTTTTGTTATGTTTTTATGAATTAAGTTTATTATAATATTTTATGTCTATTTTATATTCATGTCTAATTATTTCTACAAATTAATTTTTTTCATTCAAAAGTTATATAGGTTGATAAGGTTTTTGAAGAAAGAAAATATTTGAAAGTTTTATGTATATACTAAAGCTAGTCAATAGAATGCCTCAATTAATGTATGCTGATCTTATTGTTGTGAGGCTTGCTTCTTATTTATTTAAAATGAAAATGTAATCATTTTAACCTTCAAATGTTTTATGCTTGTGATACATAACCTTTTGAAGCGAAATGCTGCCACTAGTCTATGTGTTTTAAACTTCATATGTTTATTTCGCATGAAGTCACTTAGTTGTGTCCTAGTCATGGTTTTGTAATATGTGTGATCTAATTTAAATAAATATTATAAATCGAGAAACAAATGTATGTAAAAGGAAGAAATCATTCTTTGTATGTCATATGTATTACAATGAGATTGAAAGTGTTCAGTCATAGTTATCTGAATAGTAAATGATCACTTAAATATAATTTTAGATTGAACAATTCATATTATCAATTGGTACTCAGCAGCAGGATTCCTGATAGATCCCGAGAATCTCGCCTTTAGAAAAAATCTCACTCAACGATGCAGGATTTTCTGGCGATTTTGTCCCGTTGACTCTATTAATTTTTAAAAATCTCATTTTCATTTCAACAGAGGGTAAGATTCTTTCACCTACATTTTTTCCTCCAATGGGAACCTTGCATGGCCCGTAAAACTATCTTATTGATAGATGAGAGAAAAACATGGGAGAACTTTCCAGGTTGGGGATTTGCCTTAGCTTCCAGGGTTTAAGTCAAAGGTGGAGCAGCAACCCAGCCAATGTGTACGTCTAGCCAGTTAACAAATGCAAAATCATCTAACCAATGAATAATTTGGTACTTTGTTTTAACTATAGTCTCATTGAAGCTTCCTATTTAGTATTTATTTTACCCCCATCTTTCATTTTATATCATCTATTTATTATTCCCCCCTCCCCCAGCTTTTCTTATCATCACTTTTTCACATTTTTCTTTGGTTTCCTTTTTAGAACAGTATTGAAAGAAGTGACTGTTGCTAATTCATCTATGAAAATAACTTTTGAAACTTTTTTTTAAAAGTGCAAACTGTTTATTTACTGGAGTGTCTTTGGTCAGACTAATTATGTTATTAGTTCATAGGTGGCACTAATAAAATGCTATAATTAAGCAACTAAAGATTTTATTTGTTCCTTCTTTGAACTGACAAGGGAGGATAGCTGCTACATTAATATTCAATATTAATACCTTATATTAATATTACTTTTTAGTTGATCACTTGTCCTCACCCCATAAAAAAGTGTCACTTAAAATCTTCTTACATGTTTTAATTTAGTCTTTAATCTAAACACTAAATCATGAAAAAAATAATGCTGTGAAACATAAATAACAATGAATAAATGTTTATTTAATTATACATATATTTATATAAAATATGTAAACCTGTTTTAACCCTCCAATTTAAGTGATTAAATATTCAATCACATTCAAATAATAGTATAAATTTAAGTAATGATAAAAAAATATTACACATCCATGTCCTCAGAATTATTGTTTAGTAAAAAAACCATTCTATCCCTGTGAACATTTTTAATGTGAACCTTTAAATTGTCGGATCGTGAACAGCTTATGCCACAGAATTGGCATCTGTATGCAGCGTGGCGCGAATGGGTTCTTCGATGTCTGCTCAGATTGCTTGACAGGGTGTATGTTTTTCCACAAAATTCGCATTCAAAACCTGTAATGAAACAAAGCAAACTAAGTGAAAAGCTTGACAGAGAAATACAAATCTACAAATTTTTAATTGATACAATTTTAAATATATTACTTGAACTCCAAAATAAAAAACTAGGTAAAATCAAAAACAAAGGTTACAATGTAATGAAGAGAAATATTTTCTATAAATGCTCATTAAAATTGAAATTTCAAAATTGAATGTGGGATATTCACCTGTTAATTGCTAGATTATTAAACTGATCTTCAAATTTTGTTTTGCTAATCAATTAAAACGTTATATTACCTATCTATATACATAACTAAAAAAATATTATTAAAATGAAAACAACTATTGAAAATGACTGTGTGACACTATTTTTCTAAGATAAATAATGTTACATATATTGAATTTCTTATTCAATTTTAACCAAATGATATAGGTGCCAAACACATGACATTTATTAGTTATAGTGTTTATATCGTTTTCACACACGTTTGTTTATAATATGGTACAAAGAAGCTCTAAACATCAATTTCAATAATTAAGTCTGTAGTAGTCTAAGGGACTGTTCTGTTCATGATGCAATTGCAACCATCAATAGTAAGAACTAACGCTCGTAATTGAAATACCAAAAAAAATTACAAGAGCGCTCATATGCTGACACATGCTCATTTTGGAATGTTGCTTGCTAGTGCAGCGTAATCTTGTAGATAGCTTGGTATTTCATTAACATGCATTAGTCTACCCATCAGGGGTTCTAACGCTGCGCAATCTCATCCGGTGAGCAGGCTCTAATAGCATACTGTGAAAAGTTCCATCTGCTGTTTTTATTGTTTAATGATTGTTTTAAAAATTGTTGCTACATTCATTGGACTAGGAGGCTTTGCAAAATTAATTTTTTTTTTTTTTTTGTTCATTGGAAAGTAGAAATGCCAAAAATAACTGCAGAGTTATACACATTGAGAAGAGATAAAACGGGGAGAATGAAGACTTTCATTTGTGAAGGAAAGACCCTAAGTCACGTTATACATTTTAAAGCAAAGCATTGAAAGAAATCAGGTTTCCTTCGCTAGTCACACAAAACGTGTCAACCATGTGTCGCTGTTGAGTAGCGTGACTTGAGCTCTTTGCCCAAGCTTTTGCTTAGCCAATGATTGGACTAGCCGCATTCCATTTTCTTATTCCTGCTCTAAGGTTATACATTGCCCATCCTCCCTAAAAAACCCATGGCTTTGTTTGAGGTAAATCAAAAGAAAGTGATTCTTCCACTCTAACATATAAAGCTCGCTTGGATGTAAAATTTTATCAAGGCAATAGAATATAAATGGTAAAGGAATTTTGTATTTGAAAAGTTTTTCCTAATTAAGCGTTTTTTTTAAGTTAAAAGGAGGCCTTTCTTTTTGGTTCACAAACAAGCGGCTTTGGTTGCCCCAACTCTAGGTCAGTTTTAGCAATCATAAAGATCAGAATGCTGAAGTTAGTGAAAGGCTTGTTATAAAAACATGAAACAATGAATGCAATATTACTTTAAAAATACATATGAATTCACAAAAGGAAAATTTTCGTTATTTTCTTTCATAAATTGCAGCTTATTTTTCTATTCAGTTGTTAAACTATTTTGTTCACAATATACATTTTAAGCATATGGTGTTACTATTTTTGTATTGAAATGCAAAACACAGGTTAATCAACATGTTTTGATTTAATTTGTAAATTTCAGTCTTTATTCATCTATGGAAATTAAACTCATCAAAACTTTAAAATGGTACATGTTACAAGAATTTAGTTTATATACAGGGCTGCCACTGACGACTAAAAAAGCGACTATTTTGAAGAGTTGCAGACTACGACCACTATTTTAGCCTAAATTAAGACAAAAATGACTATTTTGTAAAAAACAATTACTATTTCAGCCTAAAAGTGACCAAGATGTAAAAAATTCGACGGATGTAAAAAAATAATTAAAAAAAAAAAAAAGCTTCAACTTCAAGTATCATTTACCCAACTTTCATAATTTCAAACTCACTCAGGTCTGCCAAATTACATGAAAAGTCGAGAAGTCGGCAAATGTGTTAGCCTGACCTTTATTTGGCAAGGATAAGTAAAACAGCCCTTTTTTGTTTTGTTTTTTCCCCCTGGCGCGGAAGTAATTTAAATTTCCTGAGCAAATGCACTTAATTTTATTTCAAAAAAGGCTGATTCAATAGCAAAGCAAAATTCAAAGGGAGCAAAGGCGACTTTTTAAAAAATATTTTAGGATATTCTGGATTATTAACTTCTAGCAACTCTGCCATTTTTTTCTGCTTGATGTTCTCTGCAGATGCAATATTTGGGCAGTGCTATTTAATGAACATACAGCATTCAGCCTTTTTATTATTATTAGTTTTATTTTTCAGTAAATGCAAATAAAGCTTAAAACTGTATAAATGTAAATAAAAGCTAATGGTTGTTTTATCTGCAAAAGTGATAGTGAATTTAAGAGCAGTGTTAAGCACTTTTCTTTTATGATTTAAACTCCTGATGTTTTGTGTAAAATACTATAGTGTGTCATCAACACTTACTTACCTGTGTCATGTCAAACTTGTTTCACATTTGTAAGTACATTTAAACACTATAATGAAAAGTTTTGGAGGATGACTTATCATTCTTTTTCAAACACATGCCTGCTAATAACCATGACACTTATATGTATGTTAATATATGTGTTATTTAATGAACATACACCATTCAGTCTTCTTTTTCTTTTGATCAATCACAAATTGCTTATTGTTTTTACTTAAACGTTGAATGACGTACGCATCCTGCCTATACACTCACACACGGCTATATATACACACAAACACCAGCACACACTCGTGATTGTGAAAAGCTTAATTTGAATTCAAGATGTCAAAAATTCGTTTCTTTTTTTCATTATTTTCATTTTACTGTAAATGTAAATAAAAGCTTTTGATTGCTTTTCATGCATCACTGATTGGTAATTGAATAACAGAATTTAGAGGGTTTTTTTTTTTTTTTTTTGGTAATTTAAAAGTCTGTTGTACCCTAAAAAAATCTAATGTGTGTTCTGGCCTGGTAACAAGATTCTCGGGCCTTTGTGCAATAAAGAAGTCCGGGACTTTAGATAGTAGTCCAGCCCATAGCAATACAAAAACTAGACAAATTAGTTAATAAAAGTTATTTACAATGATTTTTCTCGTGACATCTGTATGTCACATAACTTTCGAAAGGGGTCTTTTGCCCCTTTTTGGGGGAAAATCATTGTTAGTTTCGATGTATACTCAAGTGGTGTTATAATTTGGCGGACACTTGGCGATATATTGCGAGTTTTTTGGTTGCCAAGTTAGCGTTCTTTTTTTTTTTTAAATCTGGTTTCAATTTAGCCACTGGTGGTGATTTTTAGAGAGTAAACTATTGAATCACACTAAAATTGCCAATAATGGGAAAATGACATTAAAATTGGAGTAAAAGGAAGTCATGTGATGCACACATCAGCTCGTTCAATCTAATTTGATAAAATTTCATTAAATCGACTATGCCATTAAGTTAGTTTGGGCTCTCTACAGAACCAGCGCTCGTGTAATTGCCCCAATTGTGCACGCAATTGAATTTCAATAAGAATTTGAAACTAAATAAAATAAAGTTCGGCAACACAAAGATTAGTTTTGAAAAAAAAAGTTTTGCTGCTGGTATTTAAAACACTTACATTTCATCAGTGATGTATGATAAAACAAAAATAAAAAACATGATGTCAACTTTACTGTTTCAAAAAAAAAAAGAACAAATGCTTTGAAAAAGTTATCTTAATTATTGGCCTCTTTTCAAATTAAAATAGAGGACACGACGAACGTTGCTCTGTTCAAACTTTAGAAATTGAAGAGTTAAAAAATTTTAATAAACTCCCAAGTGTTTGAACCGTTTTTGTTGAAAAAAAATAAGAAAAAAGAAAATGTTTTAAGCTGCTTGGTGTCAGAATGTGTATATTTATTACAACTTGATTTATCTAATGTCCACTGAGCAGTTGTTTTATTAACTATTTTTTCTCCCGTACTTGATGGTTTGTTCCTTCAGCCATACTCAAAGGATAAAAAGCGTCCTCAGATATTAAGTGTAATAAACTGACCACCCATCTAGAACAAATGGGAAATCCCGCTGCAACATCCCCCACATGAAAGAGAATAAAACAATCGAAAGGACATCGTTTAAAAAAATGATAATGGTAAAAACAGTTCTCTCAATAAGCGGAAATCACTCATCCCTCCCCCTCCGATGTAAAATAAACATTCTTTAACTAAAATGACTAAATACTCTTTAAAAACGAAAAGCAATAATTTGCAATTTGAAATATTTCGCCAAATAAACAAAAAATACAATAAATTACATTAACAGTAGCTTAAAAATGTAAACAAATGATCATGCAACTCTATTGTTTATAGCCAAAGTCTCCAAGTCACCACGTTACTGTAATCCAGCCGATCAGTGAACGAAGCCAACTCCGACCAATTAGTAGTCGATCTTTGGAATGAAAACTTTTAAATCTTCATATATTGCCTAATTTCTTCTTTCCATCAAAGACAAAGATCTTCCACTGCACTGATCTTTTGTGTACAGAACTACCCTGTTGTAATTTATCTGGACGAAAATAAAATCTGTTTCGTCTTTAAATTAAATTATCTTTTCCTTTAATGATGTACTGATTAGTTACATAATCCTTAAAGTATTCTTGACATTGGTTAAAACTCAGATGGATTTCAGCCGAGAAAACCTAAAGTACCGATTCGGTCACATGGTTCAACTACGACGACAGAACACACGTTTTGCTTGAACCTTCCAGTACTTGACTTTAAACTATATCACAGGACCTAAAATCATTGCTTTCAAGAGAGAGAGAGAGAAATGAAGGCTTCACTCTCTCTCACTCTACGTTTTATCTATTCTCAATTGACATATCACAGTAGGAAATTTCATTACAAATTGCAGAGCTGGCTTTCTTATTGACCTTTGGCAACGGGTTAAATATTTATTTCAGTTCTCGCTCAACAATAAGTTGAAATAAATATTAATCATTTGGGAGATGTAACCATCCAATGTTTAAATTAATTAATTTATTAACAAAGACGTTTCCGATTCGATCCATCGCGCTTCGAAACCATGCTTGCCACAACTTAATTACAAACAAAAAATTTGATCAAAATCGGTCCAGCCGTTTAAAAGTCTTATGGTGACAAACGTCCGCACAGAAGATTTTTATATATTAAGATGAGAAGGGCAGAACTTTGAAACTTTTAATTTCATCATTTCTAAAGGTAAATGAACAGTCAATTCAAGATTCTCGTATGAAAGAAAAATTCTTTAGCCAAAATATAAATTTATAACTTATAAGAAAGAATTTTACAGAAAATATTACTCTTAACTCATAAGAAATGTCTTTATTTTAGGTCTTTTTTTTCCCCCTTCTTTTTCTTATTCTGTTCTTTTTAAGGATCATTTAGCTCATAGCTCTTACACAAGCTTACTTTTTTTTAGGGGTGCTCACCTGGGGGGGGGGGTCTTGGGGCAGACAACACAATTGAAATTTTTAGGGATATTTTCCTTTTTTTTTGGGGGGGGGGGGGTGTGTGGCTCTTGCTTTATGGTGGGGTTTTATGATCTTTAAGGGGTGTGCCCTTGCTCTTAGAGGGGTGGGCACGCTTGTTTAGTAGGACACATTTATCTCAAAGTATTTTTATGCATAATGTGTGTGATTGGTATCTTCCACCCACACATTGATATTAAATAAGCTAAATTCATCACTTCATTTATCAGTTATAGTCCGGTCAATTTAGAGAATGGAAATACAGGGTGGCGACAGAAATTGTCAAAAAAAGTTCCCTGACTTTTTTTTCCCTGATTAAGTTCACCAAATTTCCCCGATTTAAGTTACCAATAATAATGGTTTCCTTGCTTTGTCCTACATGAAAACCATTGCATATTAAATAAAATGCAGTGTTTAAAACGTTTTCAACTGTTAATTAAAAATATATTTTGAAGATATGCTCCTTTTTTAGTACAGTAAATTATCTAGAGGGAAATTTTTTGGAAGTTTAAAACAAATACTTTACTTCTAGTAACCAGTTAACATAAGAATTCTAAGAAATTATTACAAACACTCTTAAAGAAATATCTAATTATGATAAAGGCAAGATGATGAGTAAAGGTAAGGGCGCTAAGGTATTAATGACGGCTTCTTCTTTGCCTGTAGGGTTGTTTATTTTACGTAGTATGAAACTCATGAAAGGTACGTAAAATACCTTTATAAACCTACCTACGTGACGTATGTTTTATTACCTACGTAAAATAAGCAACTTTACAGACACATAAGCAATCCTAGGAAGTTCATCCTTTGTTTAATAAATTCAGATTCAGTACTTTGACGTTGAGAAAAAAAGATGCACAAATATGCAGCAGTGTATAATTGCATCTCATTAATTTTCCCTTTTTTAACAGGTAATTGGCGGAAGATGCTTCAGAAATTAGGGTACTTAATTTTGCAAAGGAGTCATTCCATGTCAAGTGACGTAGGGGTCCCCACTCAACCATCTCCGATTTGGATGAAATTTTAGAGGTGTAGAGATGCTTTTGAAACTTACCTATGCAAATTTTTAGCTTCCTAGATCCAAATCCTGAGGCTATAGGATCTCCGAAAAATGTGATCCAAAATGGCAGATTAGCTTTTTGTGCCAAGTTTAGAATTAATTTACAGAACATTTTATCACATTGGAAGCCTGAATTTTTAGGGGCTCAAAGTACGTTTAGCCGTTAATATATTCAAGTATTTTTTAAGAATTTGAGCCCATTAAATTTTGTGTTACATATGCGTTAACTTGTGAAAAAGTGCGATGTGGAAAATTTTTCCTGGATTTTACGTTGTCATAAAATCTGAACAAAAATAATTCAAAAGCTTGTGCTGCGTGATTCCATTGTAAAAATGCTTGTTTTTAATGGGTTACAGTTGCAGAGCTTAAATATCTATATTCTAAAAGATATTATGATTCAAAGTGGTATAAAAACCGTTCAAGCAAAATATAGCCTATATTCAAAGCGCTATAGCTCAAGTTTGTCACCTCACATCTTCTTTTCGTTTATACCATTAGAAAGAACACATTTTTTCCTTTCAAAATAAGTTTTTTCTTCGATGGTGTTTTTTCGAATAAAGATAAAAAAACGAGCTTGAAATTATGTCTGTCATAATGAATTGCCATGTTTAATCTCAGATTACGAAACATTTTATAACACTGGAAGCCTGAAATTTTAGGAGCATAACCCATAACAGGGGAAGTGAAAAAGTAGAACGCAACAGGGGACGTGAGGTCTCAGAGACCGCTCTATTTCCATTTTTTTTCAAAATCATATAAATAAGATACATTCCTGTAATTTCCCTCAGATGTTCTTTGAACTTTTATTAGCAGGGGGAAAAATTATTTTTGTATTTTAAATCGAAATATTCCTTCTCCGTGGAAATTTTGCTAGTTTTAAGGTTTTTCGAGAAAATCATATGCTGCAGTAAATAACTAACTACTCGTAATAAAAATTAATATATTATTTATTAATGATTTTATTTTATTTTTTAATATATACAGAACATTTTAGTACTAAAAAATTTATTATATCATGTTACGGAAAAAATTTGACAGCCCTTTAGCTATTAGTATTCCACGTCACATTTCGAGGAATAATTCAGCTTTCATTGTCAATAGAACATCATTGCATAACGTTTGTAAAAATTTCAAACAAATCTCAACCTCATCTAGAATATTTTGCATCTCTTCCACATAACGCGGATAAGAGAAATGAACCTATATCCGCGGTTGTAACGTTAAGAGCCATGTCTACTAATGCCGAAAATTGTAATACTGAAGGGAAGCTGCGATCTCACAGACCGCTTCTAAAGAATGCAATGAAATTTAAACCAGATGCAGTTGGCTTAAAATACTGATGAGCAAGGGGGGTGTTCAAGGTTACGAAGCAAAAAACTCTATTGGGGGGGGGGGGGGGGGAAACCATTCAATCGGACTGAAAATGAAAAAGGGGTGATGGGATGAACTTTTGAGCAGTCTGTGTGAGACCGCACCTCCCCTGTTAAGGGTTAAAGTACTTTTGGTTGTCAATATGTTCTAGTATTTTTGTGAATTTGAGCTCATTAAATTTTGTGTAGCACATATGCAAAGTCGAGACAAAACGCAGCAGAAAAACTTCTTCCCTGGATTTTAGAATGTCCTAAATTCTGTACAAAAATGATTCAAATGCTCGAACTTTAATTCTATTCTCAATATGCATGTTTTTAATGGGTTATAGTTGCAGTGTGTAAATATTGATTTTCTGAAAGATATTGGCATCCAAAGTGGCTATCAAAATAGTACACATGAAAAATAGCCTGTTTTTAATGCCCTGTAGCTCAAGTTTGTCACCTTGCATCTTCTTTTCGTTGGTACCATGAGAAAGAACATTTTTTTTCCTATAAAAAGTTTTTTTCATTGATGTTCTTTCAGATAAGCGTAAAAAAAGTGAGCCTGAAATACTATTTGTCGTTAGCAAGAAAACCTCGTTCTACAATAAATAAAGGATGGTGAATGCTGTGATAACCGACTTATAAGGATTATGCAACTGTTATAAGCCAGAAATAGTTTTTTATTAACCATTTAAAAAGTTCTTTTGCAAAGAAATATGTTAGAATCAGAAAAGTATTTTGTTCAGAAAGCAGACTGATACACCAGACAGAACAAATTAATTTTCTCTTTTTATCATATTTCATTTGCAAGGTATATATTTAAATTATTAATCCAAAAAACCTAAAATCTTGACCTTTGACACCGAATAACTTTTTTAGCTCACATGGGATCGATGGAGACTTTGGCACTTTATTTGTAATGGTGAATCACGGTCTTTACAAAAATTTGGCTTTGTTCGAATTTTTATTATTTGATCACTATTTTTATGTCTAAATTGGCCAGACTATTATTAAGTTTTATAATCTTCGATGCTTCTCTTAGCTAACTTAAATAGTAAGGTCTACTTATTGACCTAAAACTAGAGCCCTTACACTTTTTAATACTAAACTCCACTTTGTAAAAACACAATATGAAATGAAATATAAGAAAGTGTACTGAACGAAGCTCTGCGACCAAAGATCTATTATACTTGTCCCCAAACAGAAATCTTAAAGCAGACCAGTAGCTGAAGCGAAATTCAGCAAACACCTAATAGGAATACAAATGTGATGACCAGCAACAGGCTTTGGGCCCAGCTAGGCTGGTCCTAGTCAATTTAATGAATGCCACGAATCTCCCACGACTCAAGCAAATGAAGACCAAGGTGTTCAAACCTATAGGCAGAAAACACTTCACTTTCACCCAGGACGTGAGTAACAGTTTTCTCATCAAAGAGTCAGCCCCTGCAAGTTGAATCATTACTGACATCCATTATAGCAGGGGAGCCCACCTAGGAGGGGTCATGGTTCAGACTGGGCCATTGAAATTTTTAGAGAGGGAGGAGGTGTTATAATGGGTATTTTTCACTTTTTTTGGGGGGGGGGGGGGGGGGGGCCCATTTATAGCAAGGTGCCACTTTTTTAAATTTATTATTGCACTAATACTAGGACAAATCCTATGAAGTTCTTTAACCTGACATTGCCCATCCAAGTTACTCCAATCATGATAGTTTTTGCTCAAAAATATCAAAAACGGCAGTCCTAATAAGATTTTTTGAAATCTCAATTGCTGGTTCAGGACCAACAAAATTCACTACGACCTGTTTTGTCTGCAGCATACTGAAGTCTCTTACAGAATCTTAGCTAACTAGGAAAATATATTTCGGCTATTTTTTTTCCCATTTATTATTACTTCTTGTTCTAAAACACTACTTCAATGAGCAGCATTGATTAACCTCTACAAGAACATTCAATATCAAATATTTACTTCAAAAAGGCGAATCCCATAAGACTTTTACTTGTATTTTTATTTCTTACCTTGCCTTTATATGATAAACAACTCAAAAATTTATGTAACTGTGTAAAGAAAAAAGTTAAAACTTGTTTCAGGATGACTGAAAAAATCACCACAAACCACAAAATAAAGAATTTACCATGATTGTTGTTTTGTGTTGGAAGATGAAAACTTTTATCTGTTTAAAATAAGGGATTCCTTATGATTTCAAAACATGTGTATGCAATATAAATGCAAATTAATTCTGCAATAACGTTGACTTTCACATTTATTGTTTTTGTGAAAGTTTAAGCTTTTTAACACTTGTTTTATGATATTTTGTTTTTAAATGGTAATTTTAGAAATTAGAGTCTCTAAGAACAAACTGGGGAAAGATAAAGATTAAACTAATTAGATTATTATTGACAAAAATTGACAAACTGGCCAGTGACCATGGACATAGTCAGTATTCAACTTAGGGCGAGGAAACTAAGTAAATTGCCGACTGTCCACAGGGCGGATTACCCCATGAGTCATTCAACAATCAGGAACATTTATTTTCACAGCAGGTAGCAAAAACCAATGGCTCTTTTTTCCTCTAAAAATTGAAAATTTAAACATATAGTTCTTTTTGTTTTATTTATTTATTGAATTACTTATTTTTTGTGCTTCCTTCATTGTACATGTTTTTTACTGTTGTTAAGTTCTGTTTTATAAAAATACAAAACATTTTTACTGTTTTGCATATATTTTCACTGTACAAAGTACTATCTATTAATACAGCTATGTTTATGAGTAAAGATAGTTTTTTCTTTGTTGTTCCATAGTTTGGCCTTTTTGAGGTTTACCCGCAATTTTTACTATTTGTGGCAGTTGTGCCAACCAAGTTCGTGTATAACCAGGAGTTTACTGTAGAAGTAAACACAGCCCTAGGATAACTTTTGGTACCGCCCATTGAAAGCAATACCGAACACCTCATATTTGTGATAGGTTAAAATGAATAGTATAGTGGGAGAAAACAAACATCAAAATAAATAAAAAGTATAGAAGAAAATCCTAAACATAAATATTACTAATTCAATCATTAAACAAAAACTACAAACTAAAATAAATAACTAATAGAAAACATAAAAAACAATAAGGAAATAATTTAAAATGTATAAAAGTTCTCCAATAATAATTCACTCAGGTATTTAGAGAATCAGACAAAATCAATTATTTATTCCAAATATGATCTAGATTTACACTTCATTTTTACATATATAATTAAATTACAAACTCTGTCTCAGAGGTTCCCAAACTTCAGACCTCCACGGACACCTCCGGAAAAATTACGAACTTCGCAGACCCCCCCCCCCCCCCTCCCAGCGCAAAAAAAAAATTTTACACCATTAAATCTATTTTTCATAATATATTTTTATGCCTTTTTTCCTTTAAATTTATTTATTCATTGTTATATATATTTTTCACAGCTCTTGTCTGGGTTTCATTTCTTACATTATTATTTTGAGCTATGGAAGTAAAATTCCATTTGAAATTCAATTAGGAATGAAAATGCTATCTCCAAATTAACTTTTGAAGTTACTGAACAAGCACTGTTAGCCTAGTTTAAGTGTGTTAAGTCATGCAGGCAAATTAACCAATGTGTAGTATGTTGAATTCCGGGGGGGGGGGGGGGGGGTGTCTGCTGCGTCCTGCATGTACTTAAGCAAAAACTTTTTTATTCCTTATAAATGTGCTTTCTTTTTGAATTAGAATACCGTCACTCATCCTTCAATCTCAATTATATTTAATGTTTTAGCTGGATAGCATCGCGGACCCCCGGAGGTCCGTGGACCAGTTTGGGAAACTTCGCTCTATCTAATCTTATATACATTTCTCATTCATACAATGTGTGGAAAAAACATTTCGAGTCTTCGATCAAGTCTAGACTAGACAATTAGCTTTGGATGTGCCAATATGCACGTATTATGCAAGCATTTTTTAACAAGAAAAGAAATACTTGAATGTAATTGTACAAAAAAAATGGTATTTTATAAGATATTTTAATATGAGCAAAAAAAAAAAAAAAAAAAAAAAAAATTAATTGCTCACATTGCAATTTCTACAATATTACTTTATGTTAGACACAGTGCCTGATCTAATGAGCTAGGTCCCTTACCCCGGGGTGAACATTCATCTTAATTCTGGGTGTGTATGTGTATGTGTTTTTTTTTCTTTTCTTGTTGTTGAAACTAGATATGAAAAATTTAAGGAAAATGGGTGAGGGCAACAGTTGCAAGTTTTTGCATCAGGCTCATAAAATAATAGATCAGGCACTGGTTACATTTTGTGAATTTTGATTCTATGTTTTTTTGAGCAATCACGATTCCTTATTGCTTTCATTTGACTGTTTTTGACGTTCCTTTGATTTTTCCCACCGCCACCCTCCGCACCTCACCGTCGATGGGCTCCTCACGATGCTGCACCTCTAGCGAAAACCGTCTCCAGGTTTCATCAATATCCTACACTTACAAGCATACATACACGCACCTACACACATATACATGCATACACCTACACACAAACACATACACACACAAACACACACACACCTACACACTCACATACACACAACTACCCACACACTCATGCCTGCACACAGACACAAACACACATACACATACCCCCACACACACCTACACCCCCCCACACATACACACAACTATCCGCACACTCATGCCTGCACACGGACACAAACACACATGCCTACACACACACATACCCCCACACACAAACACACGCTTACATATACACACACTCGTGATTGCGAAAAACATAATTTGAAATCAAGATGACAAAATTCAAATTAATTATTATTATTATTTTTTTTTTTTTTTGATATTTAAACTTTTTAATCATGCACAAAATTTGCAGTGCTATTTTTATTGCAAAAGATATAGGCTACCAGCACATGATAAATTGATTAACTGCCAACTTGCATGCCTGGAATGCAGGAAACAAAATATATATTGACTAAATGTATTTGTTAAAATACCTTTGAACAAAAGA
The DNA here is from genome assembly GCF_026930045.1 of Uloborus diversus. NCBI lineage: Eukaryota > Metazoa > Arthropoda > Arachnida > Araneae > Uloboridae > Uloborus > Uloborus diversus. Next base: position 63,356,880 of record NC_072734.1, on the reverse strand, counting down.
AAAAGGTAAGCCTACAAAAAATATCAAAGGATTCATTTATCTTAACTTAACTACCATCATGTTTCAAGAAATCACAATTGTTAAAATATGTCTGCTAAAAATCGTGCACTTTTAACTTATAATAAGTGCATGTTTACCAAGCACTCCAGACATATTTGAAGTCAGAAGAAACAAAATCCTAGAAGAAAGAACTTAGTTTAAAGTATATCAAGTAACTGCTTGAAAATATTATGATATTTATGATTAACTAGCAAAAATACCCAGCGTTGCCTGGGTCAGTAATAATTATTAGAAAAAATCGTTACTTGCTTTTGTTTTCTGTTTTAAGTAAAAGAATTTAAAACACATCTTTTTGACGTGATTAAAAATCGAGTTTCTTCCTTACCCATAAAACTAAAATAGCAATAAGTATAAAGAACAAAGTAGTATTGGTTTAGAAACGAAAGCACTATATTTAAGCATATACAAATTTAAAAAACATGAAATTAATCTTCTCATGTTTAAAAAGATTAATCTGTTGATACTTTTTTTTAACATAGAGTCTAAAACCTTCTCTGTATGGCTAATGAAGTACGAAGTGATTAAAAAAAAGTAGCTGCGCTCGTAATCCCCTTATACTTGCTTTAGTTATTTCGGGAAATTTCAATCATTGTGGCTCTTGGTGCGATTTTACCGAATTTGCGAAAGTCATTTCGAGGTACCTTCGATGATGCTCCCCCATTCTTTCCTTACTTTGTTAAAGCGATATGATATTAATTTTCGTTACAGAGATATCGTCGCCAGATGCTGAGATATTTTTGGTCACCATAAAATGGCGCTAAACAGTTTCATCCGAAATGTTACCAAAATAAGTAATAAAATTTGGTGATTGTTTGAAATTGTGCAAAAAGGAAAATTAATGGAAGTTTTTGTGCTGTTTATGGATTTGCCTAATTTAGTTGCTGGATTATTTAACACAGTAAAAAAAGTCTTTTGAAAATTCTTTGATTGGCGATATTTTGTTTACATGGTGAAAGCTGAGAAACATTATGACGTAGTCTTCGGCTTCAAAAACAGCAACGTTGAAAAAACTGCCAAATGCATCAGCTACGGAAATCTTTCTGCAAAAATTTTGGCGATCTGCTGGTTGTTTGGATAATGAGTAAGTGTTCAATTAGCATAAATAATAATAAAAACCATTAATTACATTAAAGTTCCGTTTAAATGGAAAATCATCAGCCAAATCATGTATTATTTGCCAATCTTGTGCAAAAATCTTAATTTAAGATTTGACTTGAGAAAAGCCTTGAACAATCACGAAAAGCAAAGAAAGTCAACAATACAACAATTGTCGCTATCGACAGGGAGTTGAGATGATACACTAAATACTGTATTGAGTTGAGGAAAGCCTTCGAACATGGATCTAAAAAGCTCATAACTCGTTTTTTATTCTACTTAGAAATTTCGAACAGGTGCCATCTTCAGCAGAAAAATCAGAGCTTTCGATGGACATATAATGTAAATATGTGCAAGTATTTTTTCATCCCAATATTAGAGAATTTATACAAAAATTGTGTTTTATTGCCCCCCTAAGGGGGTTTCCCCCCCCCCCCATAACGGGACGAAAACTACCCTATGTGTTATTCTGATGCATAAGCTATATTATTGTAAAGTTTCATCAAAATCCGTTCAGTAGTTTTTGCGTGAAAGAGTAACAAACATCCATACATCCATCCATACATCCATACAGACAAACTTTCGCATATATAATATTAGTAAGATAACCTTCAGTTTTATTCAACCAAAAATCAAATTACTCAATTTTAAAAAGTACCAAAAACCAATTTTAAAAAATTAAAAATAAAATAAATACCTTTGTGCCAGGGTTGTTTGCTTTAAACCAGGGTTTAAACCAAGTGCTTTTTTTTTAAACCATGTGGTTTTTTTTTGAAAAATGTTCTTTTTTGAAAAACTTCATCATTTTCCTCCAAATAATTTCATAAATTTTACATATTATTGCAATGAGTAATATCTAATTAATGCAAAGTAACTAACAAAACTTTAAAATTACAGATTTAATAAATTTAGAAACTTATATTTTTTTAGGGTATTGCAAGTTCGCTAAATAGGTTTTCTTTTGATTTTTTTTTTCTTTTTTAAAATCAATGCAGCTTTCCTATTAGGTACATAAATATACAAGGTAGATAAACTAAGTTGTTCTAAAATTACATGGAGAAAAATCCAAATAGCTCTTTTTTTATAACTTCAACTATCATTAGTTTTTAGTCTTTGGCATTTCAAAGTAGTCTAAAAAGCATATTTCAACCAAAGCTTCATTTACTACTTAATTTTCTTGATTACTTAAAATTTATTGAGATAGATAATGTACCATTGGAGCGATGTATAGTGTATATAAATTTTAACGCTAGAATATTTAAATGACAAGAGAGAAAAAATAACTAAAGAAGTCCAAGAACATTTAAAATAGGAATATAACTGTGCTTATACCTGCACACTTTTTGCATTCCTGATAGACAATGCAGTCAGAGCAAGAAAATGTATGAAATTATGAAAACAGAAAATATTCATGCAACTCAGTGCTCTTATAAAAAAAATTAGTGCCAAATTTTCACGTTTTAAAGAACTTTTTTTATCCCAATATAATAAAAGAATTCTTATGTATGAATGAATGGTGGAAGAATCAATAAACATTAATTTTATGTGTCTTTATTATTGAAATGTTAAAAGACTTATGATTAGGCTTTTAGTTTTTTTTCCCTTTGATAAAAAAATTGTATTCCTAAATGCATTAAACCAAGAAAAATAATGTCTGCGACAGAAAACAATGATTTTCTTAAAACCTACTTGTCCTGTTTCGATAATTGTTTTGATTGATATATTAGGTAAATCACATGATTCGTAGCTTTTTTAAAAATCTTTAAACAAAATATGCATTGATCGTTTGACTTTTAAAGTTCTGTACTGTACATCAGACTCGTGATTTATTTGTAGATACTGCAAAATACTTTCCACATGTTTAAGAATGGGTGATTTTAGTTATACATTTAATTTTTCATTTATCGTAGGTAGCTATGATTATGAGGAAATTAATTTACAAGAATTTATTCTTGGTTATTTAATTAATAATGTCTGAACTATCACAGTAAATTATTTCTTTGATTATTCATACCAAGGACCATTTGTGTATTGTATTTTTTTTAATAATTAAATATTTTCCAACAATATTCTCCTATTGAAATCTCCACATATAGGAAATGAAATTACAAGATTTTACTCCTAATTATTTAATTAATTACAAAGAAATTAGGTACAAATATGAATATTAAACATTCCTTAACAATTAATTGATGAAATGTTCATGATTTTCCTAAAATAAAATTGTTTTCCTAACAAAAAGTATTTAAACCAAATAAACCCGGTTTAAACCCAAAAAAACCTGGTTTAAACAAAAAAAAAAAAAAACTTTTTTACCAACCCTGCTTTGTGCTACTGGTGTGAGAGAAGTAACTGGAGAAAACACGTTATAATTACATAGGTTTTCTCTGGTTACAATTAAAAAATGCTTGAATTTCTATTGTCCAATGTCATAGCTACCAATATTGCAAAGTGAAATTTATATACTTTTGTGTCAATGGGATACATAATAAGTATTTGCTGAATGGAATAAAACAAAAAAGTCAGAAAATTGCTCATGTAGTACAAAATTACTTTCTACTTCTCTTTATAAAAATTATTTTCAAATAGAAACAAATTTTCACAAAAACCATTTGTGATAAATCATTTTAGTTCAGAGTGTTTTCTGAAATTCTTTCTTTGAAAGTCCCTGCACAATCATAACCCATGGTGCAAAAACTGCTTTTTGGGGGAAATTGACTTTTGATAAAGATTTAGAAAATGCTTGATCAAATCAAGTTTGGCATCAAAACTGAGGCGTTTTCCAAATGAACTGGGAGTGTTGCAGGGGTGCATCCAGCTTCTGGTTTTGGAGAGAGTCATTATCCGAAGAAGAGTCATAAGGGGTTTTTTTTTTGGGCATAAATGGGGGATCTGTGTTATTTTTTTCAAAATATAAGTCCCAACAAGGCAGTTTTATGCTATTTTTCGTCACTTTAGAGAGAAGGGGGGGGGGGGGGGGTCATGAACCTAATGACCTTTCCTCCGGATCCGTGCCTGGAATGTTGGCAGTTACTCAATGAATTCAAGTTAAATAAAAATTTACTTTTAGTGATTCATGCAGGTTCTTAAAAATTCTTAATGGAGCAATATTTTTACACATTATGAATGTTCTTTTTGTGTCGAAGCATACTGGACTCCCAACTAAACAACTGATTACATATGTCACATTTAAAGTAATGCTTGACATCGGAATGCTTATTCATGTGCCGGTCGAGAGAGAATTTGTTGGAGAGATAGCTTCCACAAATGTGACACTGCCATTTAGTGACAGAAGATGAAACAATCTCATAAGGCATTACAGGCACATCTAGACCTAAAACATAAAGAAAAATTACTAGGTACTACCATAAATAACACCATGAAAATTATACACAAATGTACAGCATTAAATGATTTCAAACAAATTCCCATTAAATTGGCAAAAATGTTGTACAAGGTGATCTGGAAGTGGACGTACTACTTTTTTTTTTTCATTTAAGGGTGGAAGAAATGATGTTGAAGACATGTCTTACAACAGGATGAAGCACCAACGTACCTTGCGATTCATGTGCAGAATTGGCTGAATACAAGACCTTTCTTGGCCGGTGGATTGCTAGTTCTGCATCTTTTAAAGAATCCTTGCAAAACGTCTCTCAGAACACATCACGGAATTCAGCTGTGTTATGATATGGTGTTCATACCAATATTTTCAACCATAACTAACATAATGTTGAAAATAAAGGTGAGGTATGCCCACTTACGCATCACTCTGTATAACAAATTTAAGCGTCTGCAGTGTATTTATAAAAAATAATGGAAGTTTTATTTAAAAAAAACTTAAATCCATAAAATTTGACTTAAAAATACCATTGTATGTTGAAGATCAACAGAATGCTTTTTTGATTTTCAATCTCCCTAACAGTCATTATCTGAGCTTCAGAATTATGAATTTGTATTAAACTGTAGCCTTGAAACTCTTTTTAAGGTTAAAGGAAGAATTTAGGATTTGTTTCAAATGCAAATCAACTTAAATAAAGTCAAGTGTAATACATAATTCTTAACTTTTTGATTAAAAGTATCAGCATTACATAAAGTAAAGTTCATTGTCATAAAGAAAAATTAAATTAAAAAAAAGAATCTACAATTAAAATGCCACATATTAAGATTATCATGAAAATCTATATGATTCTAGTCTATGCTTGTGAAACAAATTTAACAAACACAAGTTATGACAATAAAAGAAAATTCAATGATAATCCGAAAACTATCATTTAGTACAAATATGCAAGGCTGCCGACTTGGGGGGGGGGGGGGGGGTCATGGTGCAGACTGAACCATTAAAATTTTTAGAGGGGGATGTTTTGAGGGGTATTTTCTATCAATCTTTAGGGGGGTGATTGCTCTTAGGGGCGGGCACCCTTGAGATATGATTTCATATACATTTCTTTAAATTGCCACAGGTAAACAAATTGCAAAAACATTTTTGATAATAGAAAGCACAACTAGCACCGAATTTTTATTACAGTTGATTCAAAGATAATTTCAAATTTTCTGTGCAATGTTGGGATGACTAACTTTCTCGGAGTTGTGCTTCCGTTTCATGTGCAACTTGAGGCTTTCTTTCCAAGTAAATTCTAAGCCACATAATTCACAAGTATATATGGGAAACTGTTCATAATGTCTGCGAACATGACGAGCCAACGAGTATTTTGAAGCTAAATCTTTTGAGCAGACAGTACATTTCCAAATTCCATTTGAATCTGGAATCAAAACAAATCCCAATTAGTTGAAACAAAAGAACTGTAGATCCTTTTTTTTTTTTATAATTCGGAAGCGTGTACTCAGAGGCAAATAAAAAATTGGATATTAGGTTTCTCACCCATAAAAATTAAAATTTATTACAATAATACAAAAATACTATATGGCTTTATTATTATTATTATTATTTGCCCATTTTAAATATAAGTATCTATCTTTGTATCTCTTTATAGCTAAGGTAAAATACCAGTAGTGGCCACTTCAAGTTTACTTTTGTATTTTGAAGAAAGAAATGAACAATAATAATGTGATTTTTTGTTGGTACTTAATGTAACTATCATATTGAATCAATTTTATTCATCAGCTATCTGAATTTAAAGCTAGTAATGTAAATTCTTTGGATAAGAAAATGTCAGATGCCACTTCTGAAATTTTCAGATTTTGGAGTAGTTACTGCTGAATCCAATTTGAGGTTTGAGAAAAAATTGATAAAAATTAAACAACTTAAATTTTGGCATTTTTAGAAATTGGGAAGATTTAGAAATCGTTGAGCTATAAAACACTTATTGGGTTTCAAGAGGGACAATTAATGTTGTAGATCTACAGTTTAAAAATGTACTTCACTGCAGCCACTACTAGTGCGCTTTAAACCTTGAAGTGGTCACTACTGGTGTTTTACCATTTTCATAACTATTCATGTCTATATCTCTCTGACAGCCTCTGTCTAAGTTTTACAATTGAATTCCCTCCATGAAAAATGTCTTACAATGGGTCTGCACATGAATGTCTGGAATTTTCTGACTACATAAATAATACAAGAAATCAAAAAATCATTTTAACTAAAAACTTCATAAACAGGAGAAATTAGATTATAATCTCAGTTTTAATGCTAACAAACTTTATCATAAACTATGTGAAGAGTATTTTTAGACACCTAATTTGTCAAACTTTACAGAAGTTTTGTGGGTTTTAAACAAAACTTCTTTAACTGAAGAATAAAACTGCAAATGCAATAAACAATTTTTAAATAAAAAATTTACTGCATAAAAAAATACGTATAATTTTGAGTAACAGACAATATAGTGATATATTACTTGGTTTGAGAATTGCTGTCATGGTCGATAATGTTGCAATGGTTGACTTAATTTATGGCACTAGATATAAATTCAAAACTATTAAAAAGCATTTTAAAATAATACTTCATATCGTAATTTATGTATGAAATAAACTATTTTGCTAAACAACTTATTACAGTAGACTCTCAAAAACCTGGAGTAATAGGTTGGATGGCCAAATCATAAGCAATGTCAATTTTGTCAAAACATGCCAAAGGTAATATAATCAAGTGGGTTTTACCGATTTTTATTGAAAAAAAAAATGTTTCCAATCATTGGTCCAGATATTTGTGACCTGATTTATGAGAGTCTGCTGCAGGGCTCTCGAACCTACGGCCTATGCTTACCTGTTCATTCCTCCACATTTGATCAAAAATATCCTTAAGTGGTATTTTGATGATTTTATTTTCAAATGATTTCCAGGGAAAGATTCTGAGGGATCCTTTCCAAAAGTCTCAAAATACAGTCGAACCTCCATATATATCGAATTTCCACATATCAAAATTTTCTATATATCGAAATCCCAGCAAATTTATATGTTCATTACATAGAAGAAGTGTTTCTATATATCGAAAAAATCTCTATCTATCGAATTTTTTTTTGTTGAGACATTCGTACGTTTTTTTTTTCCACTTTAGACTTTGTCTCATGAGAAATGAAGGTTAGGGGAGAAAATTAGATTCACTAAAGGTTGCTACGAAACTCATAAGGAATATGGGGTTGAGGGGTGTGTACAAAGGTCGTTTCGTTCTGGAATTCTTAAATTCTCTCAAGTTTATTTCAAATCTTAGTTGTAACCATTAACAATGTAAAATCAGTTTCAAATTATCCCTTTTGTCTGTTGATTATCATTCCTAGTCATTTTAGCTGCAGTAAAAATCATTCAAGTTAAGTAGATTGATTTTTTACTTTTCTATCGATTACATAGTCAAAAAAAAAAATCCCCTAATGTTGCGGATCAAGTTGAATTGCAGAAGAATGAAGATGTATGAAGACGCAAAAATGTAATTTCTGTTAATTTTTTAATCATTAAGTTTTATTTAATTCAATGCTCATATAAATTAGAAATTGGGTTTCACACGAAAATTAGCTTTAATTTTAATGCTAAATTCTCCTAAAACTAAATTCTCCTAAAATTAATTCTCCTAAAACTGAAAATTAGCTTTAATTTTAATGTTTTAGGAGATTTTTAGAATAAAATAAGATTTTCTATATATCGAATTTTTTTCCAGCAATTTGCTACTTCGATAAACGGAGGTCCGACTGTATATAGCTGAAAATTGCGTTTTTTTAAATTCAATATAAAAAAATTTCTGGAACAGTAACTAAATTTGTATTAAGCAAAGCAATTTAGTTCATTAATAAAATTAAATATTTTTGCATATTTAAGGAAACAAAATTTTATTAATTTAAAAATTGCTCTTTAATACAGGTATTTAAAAACATATCTATCAGTAAAAATTAAAAACATCATAAATGACATTTAAAATTGTATTAAATGTGATTTTAAATTTTTTTTTCCTTTTTTGAACAGAAAATTTCAGTAATAAAATTCAAATATGCACAATTTTGCAAATGTAATGTGTACAACATTCAAAAACTAAACTTAAAGAACATTTTATAATATACTTCATTCTGAATAGACAGTACTAAAATTTTTTAAACCAGGAGAGTATAGGAATTATTTCAAGGAGGGACTCAAATAAAATATTACGAGAACTTTCCAAATTTAACCTTGAAAATATTAAAAGCCTTATGCACAACGATTAGTTAAAAGAGACCCGGGTATCTCCGCCTCCTCCCTTAAATACACCACTGATTTAAAGTGAACTACAATAAATTCAGTCAACAGCTTTCCTAAATGTTGACTGAAATCTCAATATTATATAGTTCTTCAATACAATATTGCAATAAAAAACCCTTTTCATTGAAAGCAAGAATTCATTCAAAATTGTAAGGCCTCTTTGGCTTTGGGCTGAAGAACAATGATTTTAAAGTCACATGAAAGACATAAAAATTCAAATATAGTTGAGGCAAAGCTAACCTGGCAGCATTCTAAAGGCAACGCAGATCTTAATCACAGCATTACGACGCTGCCAGGTTAGGTTCGTCTAAACTATATCAGTATAAGCAAAGAAGAATCAACACAACTTTCTTGAAAAACATTGAGCATTTGTATATTTAAATACAATGCATAGATGTTTTAATTTCTTATTAAACAATCATCCTTCCCAGCCCCCCCCCCCCCCCCAAAAAAAAAAAAAAAAAACAATTCCTTTTAACAAGCATTTATCCTTTAATTATTTTTCAGCTATTATACAGGGTGTCCCAAAACGACCACATAAATTCTGCTCAGCTAGATTCCTCATTGGGAGTATATGAAAACTGCACAAGAAGCATTCCTATATGATACATAGTTTACGAGAAAAATACAAAAAACAAAGTATGACATCACTGCAGGTGCAAGGAAAAAACTTTATTGGACATATCAACAGCAGTATACGTACAATACATATGAGGCAGTGAGAAGCAAAGGGATGTAAGTGGCAAAACTAAAAATTTGGAGATAACCAGTACACATGGTAGGTGAACCTCTCCTCTGTCTTGAAGCAAGAGATGGGACTAATAGCACTGGTAGTTGCTGCTATACAGCATGATTTAGAAAAAAATTTTCATAGGATGTTATCTTTAAATGTGTTTTACTCAAAACTTGAAAATGTCCACTTACATCTCTTTGCTTCTCACTGCCTCATATAACAGCAAATAAATGTAATGACGTTTTAAACATTATCGTCTGGAAAGACATGCAAATACTGTTGTTGATATGTCCAGTAAAGTGTTTTTTCCTTGCACCGGCAGTGACATCATTTGTTTTTTCGTATTTTTCTCGTAAACTATCAACTGTACAGGAACGCATCAGTGCAGGGGTGATTGTGAGTTCATCAAAAAATACCTGAAAGTTTCAAAGTGAGAACGGGGGGGGGGGGGGGGGGGCTAATCTTTCGCCCCTATTACCTAAGTGCAACTTTGCCATAGTATTAAATAGTGCTGAGTCAAAATATTGTGTGTGCATTTGATTAAATTTTTAATGGGTTACAAAGTTACTTTTGAGCTGGTGTGATACAAATTATTTTGACATTTGTCCAGCTTAAGGGATAGGTGTCCATCTTAAGGATCTTACAGGTATATTTGATGAGTATTATATAATTTTAAAAAATTGCGGAGGTAGGGAGATAAAAGCATAATAAAAAAAAAACATAATTCCGGTATTTTCAGACATAAAAATACCAGAAATACGCCCGAAAATACCGGAAATTCGGTAAAATACCGGAACACAATCACCCCCCTGATCAGTGGTCAGTTTTTATGTCTCTAAAATAGGTATCTACCTGTGCAGAGTTTATTCGGTCATTTTGGGACATGATTCACACACACCAAATATTCTTCACAACTCTTTATTTTACTATCAGTATTTCTAATTGCACCATCAATGTTAACTCAAAAATTATCACTCAATCTAAAACAAATTGACCTTAACCAATCTTTGGCTGAAACACCCTGGGATTCACTTCCATGGCATGAATGGTCAAAACCATACCACCAATTATATAAAAACTCATAACAGCTATTTAAAAAGGATATTGGTTTTCATGATTTAGCTATTAGGATAATTTTAAGAGAATAATCAACACTAATTACCAATTAGTAAAAATGAAAACTAACAGAACATTTTGACATTAAAATATGCGAACAAAAACAGTCGTCTCATAAAATTGAAAAATTTCAGGACAAATAAGAAGGACATTCCAGAAAACTTCGAGAGAAGCACAAACTGGAAAGTCTCCAAATGCTCACAGATAGTAGCATACATAGACTTTGGTGCACCTCCCCCCCCCCCCCCTCAGATTAAATTTTTTTTTAACATAATGTTATTTTTTCACATAGTGCCCCCTTATACCTCTTGCTCCCAACTCCTGCGTGTCGCAGGTGTGCTATGTACACCACTGTTTACAGATAATGAGGTTAAAAAAAATGGCAATGACAGAAAAGCACCAAATTGCTGGTAGGTAAACACAAAAGTGTTACACAATTATGATATCCCTCAATAATATTATTTTAAAAGTAGTATTCAACATGGCATGGCAAGCAAGCATACGAAACTAAATTCCAAAGAAGAACCGCAATTAAGTATGAGATTCTATTCCAGATGGTAGAGCCAACAAATTGAATTATAAATGAGAAAACTATTTTATTTGGATTACACATTCTGCTTGAGTTCTTGACATGAAAAATTTGACCAGTGATGCAGAAAAGTTATTGAGAGGATTCTAACAGTACTGGATCATTTGGATGTAAATATACACACAGAATGAAGTGAAAGTTTTTAGTAACAAGTTTTTTTTTTTTTTTTTTTTTTTTTTTTCAGTACCACAGAGTATACCGCTTATTCTTATTCATCACAAGGCATTTTAAAAGCGTTTAACAATATTTCTTGCACATTATCTGTGCATTATTTGCTTAAAAAGTAAAATGAGGTGCAGATTATTCACTGCTACAGATTATGTATGCTTTTTTTTTATATGCCAAAGTATTGAATCTTAATTTACAGCAGGATTCACTCATAGTGACTGCTTCGGTGCCTGTCGAGTAAGGGGCACCCCGAAGGGAGGTCCTTAGGAACTCCCAAACGCTTGGCCACTCCTGTCTGACAATTTAGCAAATATGGGTACATATTTGCAATACAATAGGCCCTTGTTTTACGCAAGTTTATTTTACGCTCCTTTGATTATATGCGGTTTAAGATTTGACAAATTTATTTTATTTTACGCAGATAGGATAATAAAATGGATAAAAGTTTCCACTCTTTTAAAAATCCAAACTCCTGAGATCGCAAATAGCACCAAATAAACTGCATTATGCTGTGCTAATAATCGAACTTCGGCCACTGGAAACATTTTATGCGATTGGCCCCAGAGTATTTTCTAGAAGTAAAGTAACTAAACTTACACAATTAAGAACTAACTGGAAGAAGAGTTTTTTGGAGTGACAAAGGAGGAAAAAACCAACCAGGATACCAACATTATTGACACACAACCAAAAACGTTCACATTGAAAATTTTGAGCTATTCCTTGACAATGGCAAATGGTCTTTATGTTTTGTTAGTGAAAGATCTCGCCATAAGAAGTGGCGCAAGTGACCATGAATGAGTTAACGCTCTGCAAAGAACTACAGAGAAAAACTATTAATGACTGCTAAAAGATTATCATAACCAGACGCTTTTTATAAACCTTCAATTAATTTATGCGTTCTTTATGAATGTTGTGCATATACATTGAAATAAAAACACATTAAACTTATATAATTAGTCATCACTAGAATGAAGTATTTTTTTATCTTTGGAACCAAATCCCTAGTTTAACACTACTATTAATATTAAGTCTTAATTTACGCGCATTTCTTTGGAATGTAACCCCCAAATAAAGTGAGGGTTTACGGTGTGGCAATTTTTACAATCCTGTATGGTCTTTTCATTAAATGTACTTATGTGTGTATACCCATATTTTATCATTTGGCAAAATTCGGAGCTCAATTCAGGGCGCCCTGTGTAAAGTTGTTTATGTTACATAGCCTGGATTTTTCTTTCATGCCTTTCAGTTAAAACAAATAATAGAACCCTACAAAAAAAATTTTCACACTGAATAAATACAGTTCAGAAATACATTGAAAAGAAATACAATTCAAAACTTTCCCCAGTCAGCTGATGGTCAGCACAATGGGTATGCTTTTCATTTTTGTCCAAAAAGAAAATTAATCTGCACATTAAAAGTTCAATTAATACATTAAAATACTTATGATAGGCAAATGGGTTCAACAGCTTTTTAAGTCTTCAAATTTGAAATCTGTACACTGCTCCCAGCAGCAAGGAACGAGTGCTTGAGACGCACGTGTCTGGCCAAGTTCTCCTTCCAAGTGAAGACAGCAGGACACATTTCGCACCCAAACATGCTTCGGCACTCCTGATGCGTCTGCATGTGTATCCTCAAGGTTTGTTTCCTCGACAGATATTTTCCACAGACTGGACATTGCAGGTCTTGTTGTCCTTCAATGTTCCAGTCTCCTGGAATTAACAAGTGGAAACTATTTTACAGCTGCATTAAAATGGACAGTTGCTGAATTTGAATTTTTGTTTGAGTAAGTGATTATACTTAAATCTTCATCCATTAGACATCTGCAATATAAAGTAATAACTGAATGAGAAAAATACTCGAGATTGTACAAACAAGTGAATTTGACGTATGGTGGTTTTAACTGACTTTATTTTTCACTATTGAAGAACAATCTGGAAATTGGATTTACAAAAATAAAAAATACATGAGAACTCATAACAAAAGAACCAGCAACATTTGTTTGAAGAATGACAGTGGTGAGACTTAACATAAAACCTAAATATTTCATAAATTACAAAGAATATTTAAAATATAAATCATCTTAGTTTAATTACAATTCACTATTTTGATGAGCTTTTCTAATGAACCTTCGATAAAACAAATCCCCTTAACATCATTAACGGAATTTTAAAAAAATTCCAAAGCCAGAAAAAAGGGCACAACAAAGTAGTTTTCTAAATCAGAAATGAAAACAGCCAACAAAGAAAATGTTGCAGGCAATTGAGGTGAACATAAACAGTATTTATGCTTACCACACACAATTGTACATGATGAAATTCAAAATTTTAAGGGAAATACTTTTAATGATTTCTGAAAGCAATATTATACAGTAAGTTTCATATGCCCCTTCATTTCAAAACACTTCATTTCTTCATTTAAAAATAAATATTATTTATAAGGAACTCACACGCTACATGTCTTCCCCATTTCAGATTTTTTTTCACATTAATTAAACACTTTGCAGGCACAAAGTGGAAGTAAAAATTATTGTAAGATATTAATATGATAAATATACTAGTAATAAAATATAAATAGTTTAAGAGAATCAAGTTTAAGCTAATTTATTGTTTTTATACTGTCTCAAAAATTAAGTAAAATATTTTTAAAACATACTACAAAAATATTTTGTAGGAAGTTTTTCTACATGTGAGAAACCAAAATACAGTAGAAGACCGTTGTAACGCCGACCTATATTACGCAATGCCCTATAAACCGCACTACTTTTCAGAAGTAAACAATAGGTTTTGAAGTTTGAAAAATCCTACTGTTTTGTCTTGCAAACATAAAAATTGTTAGGCAAATTAATTTTAAAACAGTGTTTCATCTTTCCATAATAATTCAAAGCTTTTAAATGAAAATTAGTGTTCACAGTAAACAGAAAATATCAGATGGCTCTTGAAGAGGCAGCTGTTATGCACGCCATGAAGCTAGCAGAAGTGCAGGATAATTCACTTTCTTCTGATTGTGAAACATATTTACTTGTGAATGACCAACTGTAATGTTAGTGCTTTAATACTCATTGCAGATAAAACTCATTCTGAAGTGCTAATATGTAGATATATTCTGAATATTAGTTTCAAAATTTGTGAAATGATCTATATAATGCAAAAACCTGTATAACGCAAAAGCTCTGGTCCCAAGGTGTGCGTTATAACGGTCTTCTACTGTATATACTAATTAGACAGTTTAAAGTTTTCTCTTTGCAATTCCATAATTTAAAAAAAATATGACTGAACAGAAACATACTTTTTATCAGTGCTTTTGACTACCATCAGATCATTAAACAATAATAAAACTAGTAGGATTTTTCACCATTTTGGATACATATAACACTGAATATTAAAAATGTAGTTTCAAGCCTAGGTTATCCCGAGATGCAAAGCACACACTCAATCATCCAATGCCCCATTTGCAGTGACAACTGCCTCATGACTTTTCAACCTAATAATCACATTTTAGAACTGGTGTTTTAGTTCTAACTTGCTCTTTTGACCTGCACTGTGTACTCCCCATGTAGGACCACTCAAAGCACCATGTGCTTTCTTTTCAGATGCTGATTGAGACTTTCTCTCCAGGTGAAGTCACTACCACAGAGGTTGCATTTGAAGAGCTCCCGCACCCCCAAATGTCCTTCTAAGTGTTTTTTCAGCCTCTGCTTACGAGACAGCCTTTTGCCGCAGATATGGCACTGAAATCCATCTGGAGTTTCCAAACAGAAATCTGGTGAGAGAAAAGACAGCAGTTATGTAATTAGCTTTGCAGAGTGAAGTAAAATTGATATACATTAATACCCATAAAGGTTGAAGAGTTTAATTGCAGATGTTAAGTGAAATCAATGTTAATGCATATCAAGTAGCAAGAACATATTTATGACTTCTTTAACTGAATGCAATAGGTAAAAACCAAAAAAGTTAATTGTTGTAAATTCATAAAAGACATTATAAAGAAAATTAAAAGGAAATAATTTCATAAAGGTGTGCTCAGGTTCAAAGTAAATAATACAGTGGACGCCGGTTAATTTAATCAACTGCTTTAATGAATGAAACTATCAAAAACAGAATAAAACCCAGCCTTATTGAATTAGCTGCTTTATGGAATAAAAACTGTTTTGAACAAACGTGATTCATATAAGCAGCGGCCACTGTATCCGGGAATATAATTGCAGATGTTAAGTGAATCTATGATAAGCAATGTTAGGGTATATCAAGTAGCAAGAACATATTCATGACTTCTAAAACTGTATGCAATAGGTATTGATTAAAAAAGTTACTGCTGTCAAGTCATAATAGAAATTGTAAAGAAAATTTAACAAGCAAAGAATTCCATAAGGGTGCACTCAGATTCAAAGTTATGAACATTAATATCTGGGAACACAAGCAAAAGTAACCAGAGTTGTACTCTACCATCCAGTCATGCACAAAATTCATTATATGAGATAAAATGCATTTTAAATAGTTGGGGGAAAATCTTTTATTGTAAAAAATAACTTCTGTACATAAAGAGTGATGGTGTCAAGATTTGAAATTAATTTCTTTCCTGAGTCACTGTCAAACATATTATGGATTTTACATGATTTATCAAAGAGTTCTTTTTTTTTTTCTGTTTCCTGATTTTTTTTTTATTTGAAAACGCACATAAGGGTACAGCAAATATTCTTAGAAGAACATAACTCTAAGGATATTTCCTACCTCATGTTAACAAATTTTCCTTTTTAATATCTGTATGTCGACTTAATTTTCCATAAAATTTGAGTCTGAAAAAAATGTATGTACTTACCATTTAATGAATCTGTTTCAAATTACAAAATAGGTATTGATTTGAGTCATTTTCTCAGAAGGAAAGATAGAAATTATAGACTGCTATTGAAGAGGCTATTTTCATCTTTTTAAATATAAGCATTAGTTTCATACTATATTTTATTACAAAGGATGAAATTATTATACTTACTTTTACGTAATAATTTATTGTAACATAGATTATTTACAGTAAAATCATCCCTTTAAATGAAAAGGATTTCTCCCAAAAGGGTAAAATTCTTTCGACTGGAATATATTTTACACCAACAGTCACCTTCAGGTGTGTTAAACAAGAATCTAATTCTATTAAAATCCAACTCTATCTGGCTATCAATGTCCAGCTAAAAGTCACTTCTTATTTGCTGTTGGTTCTAACGAGACATTGATGCCGATCACACGACAGCAATAACAAAAGTCTCCAGATTTGGCCATTTCTTGCCAAAAATGAAACCAACTTGGCAATATCTTAAATTTCTCGGCAAGCCCAGAGCCTCCATGAAGATATCACGTCATCACTATTTAAGACGCCACTAATGCTAGAAGCGGAGAATCTAGCTGCCACAGGAAGCTAGTTTTCTTAAATAAACTTTTTTTCACTTAAACTGCTATGATTTTTCAGCTTGACTTAAAGTTCAGCTGTTTTAAAGTCATTTTATCAGGATGTTAGCAGAATTAAAATTTTGCACGATTTTTTATAAACACCCAACAAAAAACACTGATTTATGCTTTGTATATAGTTAAAAAATTAATCATGAATAATATAGAAATATATGTTTTAATCGTGTTTTCCTTCACTTATTTTTATGTTTAAGGGATAAAGAGAAGTTGGCTTCTTTTTTTATGTAAAGAGTTTACAAACATAATAAAATTATTTTTTTTTTATTTTTTAAAAACAAACCACATTTTTCAACAGTCAAATTACCAAAACATGTCACACTTTGACAATGAAAAACAAAATGAACAATTCAGGAAAAAACTTTTAACATAAATACATTTTATATACAGATAAAGCTGAGACACAGGAACATGTAAAAACTTTTACTCTTACTTCACACAAATATATATATATATATATATATATATATATATATATATATATATATATATATATATATATATATATATATATATATATATATATATATATATATATATATATATAATAATAATAATAATAAAAGTGAAAAATATTGAAAAGACCACACCAAGAGCTCAAAGATGCGCAACGCAACAAAACTAAAAAGCCAAGTAAATATATATATATATATATATATATATATATATATATATATATATATATATATATATATATATATATATATATATTTTAAAAAAAATCAAATCAACTAATAAGAATTAAAAAACCAATCCATAACTCACTTGCAAAAAAGAACTTCAAAATTAATGTCTATTCCTCATTTTAATCATACTTTTCATTTTACTTTCTAATTTTTATGATAAAACCATTATTCTATGATTGAATGATTTGACTGGGCCTATTCAAGCAAAAAAGCATATATGAAATACATAAAATTCAAATACAATAAAAATACATAATTACCTTATTATATTAGATAAAATATTACTCATTATTTGATTGCTCTTTAATCAATTGTTCTAAGATATATCAAGTACAAATAATTGCTTTAACATATCCTCCCTTCTGTAAGAAAAGATACAGGCAGGTTCATTTACTTAATTTTGATCAAAACCAAAAACACTTGCACGTTACTAATAAAATGTTTACAACATTACAACACAATACTTTTCACACAGGTTTCTTTTGTGGACAGGAGTAACATTGAGCACATTTCAGTTACTTGGCATAACTATTGGTAAACATAGAAATAATTCTAATTTTAAAAAAAAACTTCAAAAAGAATATCCCGCTTAATGTAATAAATTTTCAATGCACCAAGCCAACGTAATTTGTTATTTTGATCCCAGATGATGGAATATCTCGCCTGATAGAATGGGGCAAATTGGCTATTGCATTAAGTGCGCTTGACTGTATTTATCTGTTTCTTTTATTAAAATATTCAGATTAATTACAAATACAAATGTGATGACCAGCAACAGTCTGTTCATCTTGTCCCTGGTTTGAATTAGGTAGGCTAAATGTTTCCAAAGCACAATTTCTTGCCATTATTGCTCATCAGCTGCAGCCAAACCATATCAATATCAGTAGGTTTATCATTCATAACCAATTCATTGAAAATGAAAGTCACTAACATAAAATGAAACCCCACCATCTCTTTGGCCTACTATATCTTGTCTAAACAAATTACACTCAGCAATACATAATAAATTTACATCAAATTCAGTAGCCCATGTCTCTGTAATTCCAATAACATCCAACTTCTCATCTATAATTATTAATTTCAGTTCTATCTTGTTCCTAATACTGCGAGCATTGGTACAGAAAACGTTAAACATACCCAAATTGCTTTTATTTAACACCTGGAAATGTCTTAAATCAAGACAGTTAAAATTACTACTCTTATTAGATATTTTATTTCCATTTTTAGTAATATCTAAATAATTATCATCCTCTAGATACCTGATGCATGAACCATGCTTCTCATTCAAACTTAGTTTTTTGACTCCAAAACCATTAAAATTAAACCACTGATCATTTTGATCCCTGTAGAGCTTAGAGGCAGGCCATCCCTAGCAATTCAATCACATTTACAGGGACTCTATAGATCAATGAACCTGATACTGTGCTTGTCGCAAATTGACAAATTGACTTAAGTAACAAGTTGATATACCTAGCACTGATTTAGCCAGCTTCTATGCACTTCATACTTGGGAAGCAAACCAACCACTTGGACATTCGTTGAAAAGCTGATTGCTTTATCCAACAAGGAATCCCATTCCTTTGAAAACTCCTTAATATTACTGCAGCCTACATCATTCACTCCTACCCACAAAGAAACCATTATTAAATTACCAATTACCCATTTATTTAAATAACCCTTCTTTTCAGCAACCTTATTAATGTCTTTCATCCGAGCCCCTGTTAGACAACACTTAGCCACCTTACACTTTACTCTCCCAACTCTGTATTGCTGTTCCCGTACCATAGAGTCCCCCAAAATTACACCCTTAGTTTCCCAGTCTGACTCCTTATTAGAAACTTCCCCCTTTATCTCTTCCTTATACCATCTACAACTAACCCAGAACCTAATTCTAACAAGGCTTCCAAAGTTAACATCCTAACTCTTAAGTCTGAGAATTCAGCACATTTATTGCAAAAGTGATCCTTCTCAAAATCAGAATCAGTCACAAGAGATCCATCAATTTTCCTTACCATTCTTAACCACTTTCATAATGCATATAACACCCATTTCTACTCATTAAATTTTCCATAAAGGAAACCAGAATCGACAAAAATGCAAAAATCGCAGAATAAATACTAAAAACAGCAATATAAGAGCAAATAAACCAAGTTGCTACACCCAACAAAGCACACAAATTAAAACAAGGAATCATCATATATTAGACTTAGCTTGAAAAAATGCAAAAACACTTCAAGAATGCAATAACAGCAAAAATGAACCCCTAAAATACTAAATTATATAATAAAATAAAAATACTTTAACTAACCAGTAATAATTTAAAAAAAAAAAAAAAAAAACACACTAAGAAACCACTTATCTGAGCAGCAGTAAAGAGCTCCCCATACAACACATGTGACCTCTGGTGGCCAGTCCAGACTTAATGAAGTCCTGGTATTTTTAAAAAGCTTTTTACATTCTGCCTCCTTGCATATGATCCCCCCCCCCCCCACTTAGTGATATGATCTAAATTCTCTTGAAGCTGTTTTATTTGTTCTTCATTTTCTACAATCTCCGTAACTTTTACATCATCAGCAAAACAATTCATGCTTCCAAAAAATATTTTCATAGATGTCATTCATAAAAATAATAAACAAAAGAGGCCCTAAAACTGAACCCTGAGGAACCCCGCTTAAAACATCACTCCATTTAGAATGATTTCCCCTCACAACTCTTCTTTGTTTCCTTAAAGTCAGCCAATTTTAAATCCAAAGTAAAGTTTTTCCTCCTATTCCTATATCAGCTAATTTGCTGAGAAGAACCACATGTGGTACCTTATCAAAAGCTTTTTGAAAATCAACATAAACATCCAGACACTTTCTGTTATCTAAAGCGAAGGTTCTAAAGCGAAGGTAACATTGTCATAGAAATGCAATAAATTAGTAGCACAATTATGCAATTCAGGCTGCCTAAAATCAAAAACTCTACAGTCAAGAAAGAGGCAGGAAAATACAGTACATTCCTTGGTTTGTCATTGCCTTCTTTTCAAAAAATCTGACATTGACATACAAATTCTGCACAATAAAACAAGAAGTACAAAATACTATTCCACACATGATATCTATAATCACTTTCTGTTCTGTTCAACTGAACTACGAATGGCATAGTTTCTGGTGGCGCTGGAGAGTCTCTAACCATTTATATTCTTTGCAGCAGAAATCACAGCGATACAGTTCCCGCTGAGAGGAATGTGTGGCCATATGCATCTTTTTGCGTTGTTTGCTTGACAGCACTTTGCCACACCACTCACACTGATGATCTAGGATAAAACATCTCAGTTTTAATAGACTTCAGTATTAAATAAGGTAATCTATATGAAAAGGTTATACATCTAGATTATAAAATGTACATTGGCAATATAATAGATTTATTTCTATTGGAAACGAAAGATTTCCTAGTTTGGCAACATTCTACAACTGCATGGCCACTTGAATATTTGCTGTTATGTTTGGTCAAAGTTGCATGAAAAATACTTATGTGGTAATACTATACATTACTTTTTCTTTTTGATGGAACTTTGGGAGTTTCTTGTAATTTGTCCATTTGGGATAATTTTTGAACAAATATACTTACACAAGGTTACATAATAAAGAGCTGTCCATAAATGTCACGCATTTTTTCAACATATTGATCTCCGGGGAGTAAGGCAAAGTATGACAAAGTATCATACTATATCTTACTCCTCCTTTCCCCTCCCCTTGTTACATGTCATGCTATATTATCCAAAAAAATACCCCCTGCCCAAAAAAACTGATGTCACACTTTTTGTTAGCCTTTGTCACAAACTTTCAGAACCTCCTTTGCCCCTCGAAACTTGATATCATTTAAGGACGACCCTCTCTAACTACTAGTTACTTTCTTCTATATCTAATATATAGAAGAAAGTATTGGATTCGTGCAAATTTTCGAATTTCGAAGGATTCGAACGTTTTGAGGTGTGCTGAGTCCATTTCGACCACTTTTGGAAAATGTCTGTCTGTCTGTGTGTGTGTGTGTATGTATGTGTGTCACGTCTGTGTGTGACCAGTTTTTTGTGGCCGCTCTACAACAAAAACTACCGCATGAAATCGAACGAAATTTAGTACACATATGTGCCCCTATGTGAACTTGTGCCCATTAGTTTTTGGCGCGAATTCCTCCAAGGGGGGTGGAGCAATGGGACGTTTTTCGAGTTACGCGTGCTTGCTATTCCTCAGGAAGTTACTGGCGGAATCAAACAAAATTTGGTCCATATGTTGGTATTAACAGGAACAGGTGCGGATTCAATTTTGGTGTCAATAACTCAAACGGGGGTTGAGCTATAGAACGTTTTTTGTCGTCAATTGTGACTGCTGTATCTCAAGAAATAATGAACGGAATGAAAGAAAAATTTATCGGCAAGTAGCCCTTAGTGGGTATAAGAACTGATTTTATTTTTGTGTCAACAGCTAAAAAGGGGGTAGCGCAATCATCCGTTCTTTTTTTCCATTTTGAGTGCCCTATCTCAAGAAGTAATGCTACGTTCTGATTGAAATTTGGAATATATGTGAATCCATATGTAAACAGGCTTTGGTTCTATTTTGACGCCAATCGCTCCAAGAGGTGTTGATTATTTTTTTTTTTTTGCGAATAAAAATATTTTTATTAATGCAACAATAAGAAAGATAAATCGTAATAGATTGTCGTCTGCGTATTTCTCGTGATTTTAATTGTATGGAAATGATAGGAAATATTATCTCAATGATTTAAAATTTTTAACTGTTGCCATCTTATGTTTGTTAACAAATAAAATATTTGTAATTCATTCAAGCAAGGCTTTTAAAATAACTTTCAATTTTCGCTCTTTGCTTTGCTTTTGCAATAATTCAGACATTGGGTCAAGTTTTTGCATGTGTAATTTTGTTTTTGTTGGGAATATTGCTTCCTCGTCAAGCATGGGGAGGGATCAGAAAAAAAAAAAAAGAAAAATATAGAAGAAAGTTTCGTGATGGCCACAACATACTAGTTTTTCATGTTATTCTCCGCTTTTACATTTTAACGAAATCTTTTAAATGCATAGTACAAAAAATAAAGCACAAATATGTGTCCCAAACATGCTGATTGAATAAACAAGAATGTTTTTTTCCCCTCCTAATATCTTACACCACAAAATTAGTAAAGAGAACTAAGAAAACCAAAAGAAGCAAATTTAAAGCTGCTATAGAAAAAAAAGAGAAAAATAAAACTAAAGGAACAGGATGCTAATGGAATATAATGCAAATATAGTTCAAACTGAAAAACAAAGACAATATCTGGTTTCTTGTGTAATATGTCTGCCCATATGTCCAAACTTTGCTGCATTAATATGTTTGGTTGTTAAAGAAAATATATTGCAAGAATCATACAATATTGAATAATAGTATGATTTTTCACAATATGGTTGACAGTCAACTCTCAAATCTTCAATTGGCTAAAATAGGACAAGATTTGATGTGTAAACAATGAAATTTATAATTTAATGTTGAATCAGAATTTATGGTAGTACTAACCTGATGAATTAAAAATGCTTAAGATAAGGAATCAATTTTTATATTTTAGTTTTATTTGAAGGTGTAATTTACCTATATTTAATTGCATTAAAAGTCTATCATTACTTTTATGATGAGCACAGCAATTAAAAGTCTATCATTGTTTTTATCACCTACTCTGCTGTAGCCATTGGACAAATTTCACTCTTATAAGCTTACTTTTGGTACAGCTTTCATTAATTGATCATTATATCACCATTTAGAATGTATCATATGTTCACACCCATGAGCTTGAAACTGAATGGTTATAGTGAAACTAAAAAGTAAAAAACATGAGTCATAAGCCCAAATCAAGAGCAAATTAAATATCTGGAAATTATAAAAGTAAACAAAAGGCATGAATTAAAACACACACAAAAAAACTTAGTTTTAGAGTAACTTTAATAGGTTGAGAATGCCTTTTTTAAATACATAAATAACGGTTATTTAACCCGGGAGAACTCGCGTGCAAAACATCACACAAATAGTTGCACCTGGTATCCCGGGTAATAATTTTTGCTTAATGCAATTTATACATGTAGGTTTTAGAAAAAGTTCATTGTCAATTTGTAAAACAGATATTTTTACACAGAAAAAGAATTTTGAGGGCTTCAAATTGATTACTACAATACGTTTTCAAGAAATAATTAATATATTTCAAAAAAGGAGCAAATTACAGAAAAACCATTGAAAAGACAATTAACACATACATAAATTAAATTTCACATGCATTTATCGCAGGCATAATCAGAGTGGACCTTGAAAGTAAATTGTTCACATGTAACACAGGAGATTTAGGTTTTTTTGGATACAGTCCCTAGTTGGATTTGACGTCAAGTTGCATTTTCTACTAAGAAATGAATGTGGGTTTTCAGTAAATGAAAAACACCCACTACTGGCAGTTGCTCCTGAAAGAAAACATTTAGAAATCAAGCTACCTAAGGTCGGGTTCAGATCTGCTGAACTGCACACTCTAAAATATAAGGTTTTTCGTGACTGGGGCGACTCAAGACCTCTATGAATTCACCGGGGTTAAAAATCATAGTGATGATTTTGTAATGTAATATCACAGATTATGTCATCAAATCAGTGAACTGAAATTTACAAATTGCTTGCCCCCACACTAGATTTGAAAGAGTTGACTTTATTATAAAATGAATTTAATCTTAAGAGTTGACTTTATTATAAAATGAATTTAATCTTTAACTGCTTGAAAGAAATTTTAAGTATCACAAATACAACATTTAAAGTTACTTTTTACTCAATAGTTTCAAATAGCAAATTAAAAAAAATGCATAAAGAAGTCAAGACATAATTTTGTACTCAGACAAAAAACTTTTACGCAAAACTAGATAAAGGCTGTAAAAGGGGTTGAATTAAATATGCTACAACAAATCATATATCTTTATTTCAGGCACTGAACTTTCAAAACTGAATTTTAATTTACATGAATTACATTCTACTAGGTGTAAGAATATATATTATTGCATAATATTTCAACTAAAAACAAACATGCATAACTCAGTATTGGCTTAAAAGTATCTTTATGTTAACTACTTTTATGCAATACTAAGATACTAATTGTAAGATAATAAAACCTGCATAAAAATAATTAAAACACAAAATAAATG
The DNA here is from genome assembly GCF_026930045.1 of Uloborus diversus. Classification (NCBI taxonomy): domain Eukaryota; kingdom Metazoa; phylum Arthropoda; class Arachnida; order Araneae; family Uloboridae; genus Uloborus; species Uloborus diversus. The sequence goes on along the minus strand of NC_072734.1, from coordinate 63,332,111 downwards.
AAAATTTATTTTGTGTTTTAGCTACAAAATGTACTTTTTTTTAGAGCTAACTAGCAAACTTCTTAGTTGGTAACAGATGATTGAACAATGTTGTAGTGCAGAAAATTAAATTAATTTTGTATTCTTGTTAAAGCTTAATATGTAACTTTAATGAAGTCATTTATTTGCCTCTCAATAAGTACAAAAATACTGTGAACTAACTTCGTGGTCAGGCAGGAGTTCTCTAAATGGGTGCTGCAGGGAGAAGCAAGGAATACCACGAAGTGTCTCTGGTATATCTATACATGTTATAGAGATGGATCATGGGGCCAAGGGTAATTTTTTTTTTTTTTTCATTTCCAATGGAAAATGTAAAACAAGATCACTGTCCCACAGCACAAAACAGAAAAAGTGAAGAACACAAAAAACAAAAAGAGCAGCACAGGAACAGTAATGATGCAAATAAGTCTTTGAAATGCAAAATGTTCCTGATGTGCAAGTAGTCGTTGCACAAGAACTCTTCCAGCACTGGGCAATAGCGCAGATGAACATTGTCCATCCCTCCCAATAACCGCAAAGAGTACAGAGAATGTCGATGCAGAATGTAAGTTTACGGAGGCAGTCGTAGACAGTAGCCAGGTTCAATTCAGCAACAGCTTTAGACCAACTCAATTTGAGTATGTCATGCAGGGTAGTAACCAGATTTCTTGTGAATTATTTAGGTGGTGTTTTTTAAGGTAAAAATCTGTGCTTTTTTTTTTACACATAGAAACTTCTAATGCTTCATAGGGTGCTCCAAATAGAGAAAGTTGAGGAGCACCTGATTTTGGTAATTAAATTATGTAAATGTCTGAAGAACTAGTTTTAACGTTTTCTTTGTGAATTTTATGGTTTGTAGTTAAGCATAGTTAATAGTTATATATCTCTATCGTTTTATTTTGTCCTTCAACAAGACCAATTACTACCAACATGGCTAGTGCCAGTAGAAAAAACCCTACTTTTAGTAATTTTTGCAAAAAAAAAAAAAAAAAAAATCTGATCAAAGAACAATTGTATTCAAATACAAATGTGATGATCAGCAACAAGTTCTGGGCTTGGCTAGGCTGGTCCTAGTCAGTTTATAAGCCACCAATGAAGATCAATGGCCCTTTTAAAGCTATCCACCTCCTTGCTCATTGCCGTCTCTTCAGGTAAGCTGTTCCAAGTGTCCACAACACTACTTTTAGTAGATTTTAATTAAAAGATTAAGAAGTAATTTTTCCTAATTTCCAGTTTAGCCTGAGATTTGAATAGCTTAAAACAACGTCCTGCTTTCTGTGCAAGAATTTAACAGGTTAACATCTTTAATTTTGATGAATTTAAACAACTTAATCATGTCCCCTCTGACTCTCCTTTACTCCAGGCTATAAATATTAAGCCTATTAAATCTGTTATCATAGTCTTATTCTGAAAGTCCCCTTACTAGTCTAGTAATTCTTCTTTGAACTTTTTCCAACACAGAAATATCTTTCCTGAGATAAGGAGACCAATACTGAACAGCATACTCCAAATGAGATCTTACTAAATTCCTATATAAAGGCAGAAGAACCTTCTTAGATTTGTTTGAAATAGATCTACTGATAAACCCAAGCATTCTGTTGGGTTTGTTACTTGCAATGCTGTATTGTTGACTAAACTTAAAATCCTGATTTATTAAGATACCCAGATCAATAACGTTTTCTACCTGACTAATGACCAAACCCTGTAAATAATAATTTGTATGCTTATTTCCTTGACCTATGTGTAGCACTTGACATTTCCCTATATTAACTGCCATATCCCATTTAGTAATATGATTAAAATCCTCTTAAAGCGTTTTTACTTGTTCCTTATACTCTACAATCCCCATAAATTTTAGATCATCAGCAAAACAATTCATGTTTGCAGAAATATTTTCATCAATGTCATCCATAAAAATAACAAACAAAAGAGGCCCTAAAACTGATCCCTGAGAAACCCTGTTTAAAACATCATTCCATTTGGAATGATTTCCCCTCACAACTACTCTTTGTTTCCTTCCTGTCAGTCAATTCCAAACCCAAAGTAAAGTTTTTCCTCCTGTTCCTATATCAGCTAGTTTGCCGAGAAGAGCAACTTGTGGTACCTTATCAGAAGCTTTTTGAAAATCAATATAAACAACATCCACACAATTTTTGTTATCTAAAGCCAAGGTAACCTGGTCATAGAAACGCAATAAATTAGTAGCACATGATTTACCTTTCTGGAAACCATACTGCAAATTAGTCAACAGACTAAAGATACTCTAAGAAATTCATAATCTTAACTGTGATCAAAGTTTCAAAAATCTTACAAGCCACTGAAGTCAGACTTACTGGTCAAAAATTCCCGGCCCCCATTCGTTATTAGTACATCTGCAGTTAGACTGAAGAACAATATTCAAACAAGAAATAAAAATTAATTCACAGATATAAAACAGTCATCACTAGCTGGAGAAAACTACTGTTTTTCAAAATTATGCTGCCATTTGATGTGCTCCTTCAGATGGTCGACTCTTGAAAAATTTTTGCCACAGTAATTGCAGTGGTGGAGGATTCGAACATCGGAATGAGAGTCCATATGCTGTTTGCATCTCCTTTTGGTAGTAAAACTTTTGCTGCAGATGTGGCATGTAAAAGCTTTGGTTCCTGAAGATAGCAAAGATACACATTCAGTGTAAACTTAAAGTAAACGTAATTACATTGAGAGATAATAATTTTATTTTCTTTTTAAAACAAACCAGAAAAAGCAAGTCATACACAGTTAGTGACAATAAACTAAATAATCTAAACAATTTAACTACTTAAAACATAATTAATATTTCAGCAAAATAGCATAAGCAAAGAAGCTTTAAAACATCAAACTCATTGCACAATTTCAATTAACGTACCTCTCTTTTTTGAACTCAGCTTTAAAAATTCTTATGTTGTAATTTCATTAATCAATAATAAAAGCACACAGGTTAATAAATAAATCAGAATAAAAAGAACAATTGAATCATGAGTAGCAAAGGGAGGTAAGGGGCAAAATTAAAAATTTGGAGAAAACCAGTACAAATGGTAGGTGAACCTCTCCTTTGTCTTGGGGCAAGAGTTAGTACTAGTAGCCCAGGTAGGTTCTGTTATACAGCATGACAAAGGAAAACGTTTCAATGAAAGCCTACCTAGAACCAGTGGCGGATACAGAAAACAATTTTTTTGGGGGGGGGGGGGGGGGACATGCTTAAGCAGAACTGCCAACCTCAAGATAAAAAAATCGGAGTACTTAAGGGGAAAATTAGGAGCACAAAATCGTGGCCTGTGCTAAACCTTCCTTCTGTACTGTAAGCTTAAAGCACCATTGTAATTAATTTTCATGCTTGATTTTTAACAAAACTACAACCAAGTTTGAAATAAAATTATTTTACACTAAAGCATCATTACATAGGTACATATTGAAAAGTAAAGAAACATGATTACTGTTTGATTTAATAAAACTGCAACCACTTTAAAAAAATTTTTTAAATACATATGCATGTATTAAAAATGCATAGCATAAGAACATATTGAAGAATAAAACCTCGATTACTTTTTTATGCTTGGAAGAAAAGCTTGTGCAACTTCATAGTAAAAGTTAAGACTCAGAAATTTTCTATGTGGCCACTAGATCCCAAAAATTTAGTGGCCACCACTGTCACCAAGTTTTGAAACATGAACTGGAGGGGGGGGGGGGGGGGAGGGGGTTTACAACTTTCACATAAAAAAAAATCAATGAATAGGGACTTCCCACATTCTAAAAGAGAATTATTCAATTATCTTTTTTCACATGGAAAATTTAAAATAGGATTCTGATTTTTTTCAAAAAAAAAAAAAAAAAAAAGGAAAAAGAAAAGAATAAATAAATGAGAAGTCTGCGGGAAACAGCATTTTTGATGAAATAATTTTAGTTTATAGCAAAGCCTCAAGGCAATGAGAATCAAATACAGATAAAATTTCCAATTCAAGAAAATTATTAATTTAAAAAAAAGAAACATAATTTTTTGTATTTTATGTATTTTTTCAATAGTTTGCATCGAGATAAACATCCAATTCTGTTTTCGGAAACTTATCCAATTGGTAGTCTCGTCTACTTCCATCTTGTGGATGACCAAACATGGCGACTACGCGAAAAATTTAAGATACTAGATTTTTGAATTTGTTGCATTCAACTAATTATAAATAATTAATAATCCTTAAAAAATTAAATTTAGATGAAATAGTCAGTTTTTAGCACATAAGCATTTAAACCAATGTGAATAAAATAATATTCTGAAGAAGAAAAATTTGCATATTTCAAGAAAATAGTTAAGAATTTTCTGAAAAAAAAAGCCCATTTTGCATTATTTTCAATAGTTTGCATTGCAATAAACATCTAATTCCGTTTTTGGAAACATGGCCGCTTGAGAGTCTTGTGTACTTTAAATCTTGCAAATAACCCAATATGGTACAAAGTCAGGAATTAAAATATAAATTTTTGAATTTGTAACATGGAAATAATTAAAAAATAAAAAAAATCCTTGAGAAACTGCAATTTAATTGAAAATTTTTAGCACTTTAGTGTCCAAAGCAGGGATAGAAGTGACATTTGCCAACAAAAATATAGGAAAATATAGGAATTTTCTGAAAAAAATATAGGAATTCGATGGAAAATATAGGAATTTTCTGCAAACAATATAGGAATTTTTCGAAATAATATAGGAATATTTTGAAAAAAAAAAGGATATACAGGAATTTCGATAACAAAGCTCGCCAGTATGACATTTTTTTTCAAAATGCAATACTACTATTCGATTAAAAACATGTAATTACACTACCTGACATAAGTGCAATACATACGCATAAATAAGTCTAAAAATACACACAAAATCAATTTTACAAACAGTAAAAGAGCGTAAAACTGTAATTTGTACTAAACATATTAAGGCATACTTCTTTAAAAATAAAAAAAAATAGACGAAACTTTTTGTAGATGAACACAAATCTTTCTTAAAATAGTTGTGTCCCTAATCTAATTTTTAATGAAAGATTTTGCATGATCCGATACTGCGATGGGCAAGCTGTGCAGTAGAATGGAATTCGTGAAGTTCTGTTCTAATTTATGTTATCACTTGACAATGCAGTAAAAGCCAAACTTAAAGTTTTATAAGTTGTTGAAACATGTGCTATGCTGAAATCAAAGTCACATGTCACAGTAATATCAGGGGTCAATCCAGGTTTCATTTTTTAAGTCCCTGTTATGCGGAAAAGCAAAATATTTTTTGTGAATTTTCTTTATTTTTGTGAAAAAGAAATTATTGTGAATTTCCTTTTCTTTTCTAGAAAAAAGTGTTCAGGTAAAAATTTAAATGTATACTGAGTTTTTTTTTCAGAAAAATCTCTGATATGATACTTTTTGACCATTTTCCCCCCTGAAAATCCTGACTTTTCAGTACAAAATTCGATCATAGTTGAAATCCACGATTTCCCATGACTTTGAAGGACACCCAGTAAAATATAATTTGATTTAGAAATATTTGGTCATTAAAGCAAAATAATCCAGACCTAACAAACTTGGTGGCCACCACTGTCCCAAAGTTTTAAAGTACAAAAAGTGAGGGGGGGGGGGGTTAGTTTTTACTACTTTCATAAAAAAAAAATTAATAAATAGAACCTTGCACTTGTTTACAAAAACATGCATTTTGGAAAATTTAAGTTAAAATAGGTTTTTAAATTACTTCAAAATAAATAAATGAGAAGTCGTTAGGAAACTGCATTTTAGTAATCAAAACCGTTTCTTTAAGTTCATACCAAAGCCTCCAAATCAATGAGGATCGAATGCAATTGTGCAGATAAAATTTCACTTTTCTAGAAACTAATGCAGGGCTCCCAACACACTTTTAGTTTTAGAAAAGGGTAAAAGAGGACTAAAGAGGACCAGTTAGGATTAAAAAGAGGATCTTGAGAGGACCATTCATTTAAACACAAGGAAGCATCAAAAGGCAAATTAGCTGCCTGCTGCTAAATCCCTGAAAATAATTTGTTAATTAACCATAATACTGATTTTTAATGATACAATTCCCTTTATCACCTTCTGCACAACTGATCTTTTTATCCATTGAATAATATTATTTACACAAACATTTGGATGGGAGGGGGGGGGAGCGGCACTTAGCGCAGCACTTAAGGCAGCCTCCATAGAACTAAATGGGCGTAATGATACATTTTGAATTGAACCAGGGATGCTGGTAGTCTCACTGAAGGATAGATGAAGCTGTGCTTCATCTTTCTATAGTTTAAAATTATTTTTGTGTTTTTCTGTATTGTAATGCTTCTTTAATAGCATTTATATCCCTTCTCCACCGATATGAATCCATCACACACCAAACAGATCTACTGTATTGAAAGTTTAATTAAAAATGTCTGAAATTCTCAATCACAAAGAGAAGCAGATCACATGAGGCATAGTTTTGCAATTTTCATATTCAAAGTATATTTTCAAGAATCATAAAGCTTACATTAAAAAAAATAATCCATGATTGCAGGGCCATGAGTGCTTTGAACTTTTATGGGGGGGGGGGGGGGGACAAATTCCCCCCTTTAGCAGGCATCATGCCGCCTGCCTTGTCTAGTGGTCAGAGAAGTCTGACTGCGATAGGAAGGTCCGGGTTCGAATCCCGGCTCGGGCATGAACGTACTTTCTCTCTCCTGTCCTTGTCCCCTATAAACGGGTCCTTATGGCATGTGTGTACTGTAGAAGTCGGACTTCACACCAAATTACTCTACAGTTGGAAAAGTGAAGCAGTGCACCTCAAATTGCCAGCCTACTTGGTACACGACAACAACAGCAGCAGGCATCATGACAATGAAATGATGTACAAATTCAACTTCATATAATTACATAATTCAACTTTGTTTCATATACAGACGCTACTTTAAAATGTTATGTGCTCAATTGTTTAAATTTAATACCCCTCCCCCTCCCACACAAAAAAACAGTAATAACCGAAAATAAGCTAATGATAATCAAAATTATGTTTGGAAAACTAAATAAGCTTGAATTACACAACACAAAAAATATTAATTTTTTAGTTATTTAAGTAAAAATTTAATCGAGTTAATCTGACGTAGCATGTCAAAATAACTTCTAATTGCCATAAATATAAAAATATTTATAAGATGCAAAACGATTGAAAGCTCAGAGAAGCAAATTTTCACGAACCAAGTTCAATGTTGGCATGCTTCCCATAAAATAAATTTATTTATTTTCTACTAAATTAAACCTAAAACATGCTAATCTAAGTTGGAATATGGGAAAATAACATTCGATTGGGCAAAATATTTTAATATTTACATGATTCAAAAAGATTGAAATTTCAAACATTAAAAGCAATTTTCCGCGAAGTCCGAGTAAGTTCAATGTTACCATGGTTTCCAAAATAATTCCTACGTTAATTATTGAAATTAAATGAAAAATAAGCTAATCTAAAGTAGTATATGTCAAAATAACTTCCAATTGTCAAAAACATCTAAATGTTTACAAGATGCAAAAGGATTGAAATTATTTTCCGCGAAGTCCGAATAAGCTCAATGTTGTTATTGTTTTCAAAATATTTCCTTCGTTAATTATTGAAATTAAACGAAAAATAAGCTAAACTAAGGTAGCATATGTCAAAATAACTTCCAATTGTGGAAAACATCAAAATATTTACAAGATGCAAAAGGATTGAAATTTCCAACGCGAGAAGCATTTTTCCGCGAAATCCGAGTAAGTTCAATGTTGCCATGGCTTCCAAAATAATTCCTTCATTAATTATTGAAATTAAACGAAAAATAAGCTAATCTATAAAAACATATGTCAAAATAACTTCCAATTGTCAAAACATCAAAATGTTCACAAGATGCAAAAGGATTGAAATTTCAAACGCGAGATGCAATTTTCCGCGAAGTCCGAATAAGCTCAATGTTATTGTTATGGTTTCCAAAATATTTCCTTGGTTAACTATTGAAATTAAACGAAAAATAAGCCAATCTATAGAAACATACGTCAAAATAACTTCAAATTTCCAAAAACATCAAAATGTTCACAAGATGCAAAAGGATTGAAATTTCAAACGCGAGATGCAATTTTCTGCGAAGTCCGAATAAGCTCAATGTTATTGTTTCCAAAATATTTCCTTCGTTAATTATTAAAATCAAACGAAAAATAAGCTAAACTAAAGTAGCATATACTAAAATAACTTCTAATTGTGGAAAACATCAACATATTTACAAGATGCAAAAGGATGGAAATTTCAAAAGCGAGAAGCATTTTTCCGCGTCCGAGCCGAGTAAGTTCAATGTTGCCATGGTTTCCAAAATAATTCCTTCATTAATTATTGAAATTAAACGAAAAATAAGCTAAGCTAAGGTAAGCACATGTCAAAATCACTTTGGATTGTAAAAAGAATCAAAATATTAACAAGATGCAAAAGGATTGAAACCTCAAACACGAAAGCAATTTTTCGCGATAAGTCATATCGAATATATATGTTCAGAAAATTGCACTAATGAAATATTTTTAAAAGAATTACAAGCACAATCCAAACAATAAATAAATTCAAGCAATAAAGAAACTTTTTATACTTTTTCAAGGTTTTCAAACACTAGAAAATGTGTGTGTGTGAGACCTCCCCCCCCCCCCCCAAGAACTTTTCAAGGTTTTTCATGGGCGTACGAACTTTGTTTAATACGCGCTGCGGCGGCGTGCTTGGGAGAACAGTAACTTTTAACGAAATGAAAAACTTTTAAAATCTGATATTTAAGTAAAAACAATATAAAAGCGAACTAATCAGATCATAATGTTAAAAGTCTGAAGCGGACTTTACCATAAAACACGGACTTTGGCGGGAAAAGCGAACCATTTGGGAGCCCTGCACAGTAGGAAAGATAAAATGGCGGCTGCACGTGGATCGCGGAAAAGGCGGTAGCCAAAAGTCGAGGGGAAAAGCAAAAAAAAAAAAAAAAAGGAATCGGAAACTGAAAAATATAGGAAAATATAGGAATTATAGGAATTATAGGAACTTTTTCAGAAATATAGGAAAATATAGGAATATAGGAACGCTGCGATGCCTGGTCCAAAGCAATGAGGATAAGATGAAATTTTAAACAGTATAATTTTTTTCATTCCCCCCCCCCCAAAAAAAAAATCGCAGCACATTTTGTTTTATTTTCATCAGTTTGCAGTAAAAGAAACATCCAATTCTGCTTTGTCTTTGAAAATTTAGCCACTTAAGCATCACCTACTTCCATCTTGTGAATGACCAAACATGTGGCGGCTATGTTTTACACGTAGCTGAAATGCTCAATCAAAAAACAATGATCTCCGATCAACGGTCCCCCTCAGTGTTTATACTGACACTAATGCTTCCAAAGTGTCAAATCGTTTACTCTTTTGTAGAGTTTGTGCATAATTCCTGCCTTTGAGGATAGGGATATTTCTTCTTCTTCTGAAATCGAAAAGCGTACAAGCGAAGTCAAAAAATCAGAGTTTTTTGCAATAAATCGGATTTTCGGAGCAGGGTTGTTTGGTTTAAACCACGTTGGTTTAAAACATGATTTAAACCAAGTGGGTTTAAAAAAATGTTTTTTTTTTTAAAGATTTCATTGTTTTCCCCCAAATTTTTTCATAAATTTTACATATTATTGCAAAGAATAAAATCTAATTGATGCAAAGTATTTAGCAAAGCTTAAAAGATAAATTGCAGATTTAATAAATTTAGAAACTTATAATTGTTAAGGTAATGCAAGTTTGCTAAATAGTTTTTATTTATTTATTTTATTTTTCTCTTTTTTTAAATCTATGCAGCTTTTCTATTAGGTACATAAATATACAAGGCAGATCAACTAAGTTTTTCTAAAATTACATGGGAAAAAAAATCCAAGTAACTCTTTTATAATTTTTAATCATCTCATTATTTTTCAGCCATTTGCATTTCAAAATATAATCCAATAAGCATATTTCAACCAAAACTTCACATACTACCTATTTGCTTGATTACTTAAGGTTTATTGAGATAGATTATGTACTACTGAAGCGATGCATAGTGTAAAAATATCTTAATAGTAGAATATTGAAATGACAAGAGAAAAAAAAAATAACTAAAAAAGTCTAAGAACACTTAACAGTAGGCATAAAATTGCACATATACCTGCAAACTTTTTTTTTTATTATTATCCCTGATAGACAATGCAATGAGAGCAAGAAAAGAAAATGTACAAAATTATGAAAACAGAAAACATTCATGTAACTCTGTGCTCTTAAAAAAAAAGTATTTAATTAGTAAAAAAGAGTATTTTCATTTAAGTTTGTACTGAGGCTTTTAATTAAAATGATTTTTTTTCCTTTGATAAAAATATTGTATTCCTAACTGCATTAAACCAGGAGAAATAATGTCTACAATGGAAAACATAACGATTTTCTTAAAACCTACTTGTCCTGTTTCTATAATTGTTGTCACTGATACATTAGGTAAGTTAATTACATGATTTTAAACTTTTTAAAACATTTTTAAACAAAATATGCACTGATATTTTGGTTTTCAAAGTTGTATAATGCACATCGGACTTATGATTCATTTCTAGATAGTGCAAAATACTTTCCCATTCTTAAAAATTTGTTATTTTAATTTTACTTTTTTATTTATAGTAGATAGCTATGATTATGAGGAAATTAATGTGCAAGAATTTATTCTTGGTTATTTGTAATTAATAATGTCTGAACTATCACAGTAAATTATTTCTTTGATTATTTATACCAAGACCTTATTACGTATTGTATTTTTTATAATAGTTAAAAGATTTTCAAATATTCTCCTATAGAAATCTCCAAGTATGAGGAAATGAAATTACAAGATTTTACTCTTAATTATATAATTAATTACAAAGGAATTAGGTACAAATATAAATATTAAACATTTCTTAACAATTAACTCATAAAATCTTCATGATTTCCCTAAAATAAAATTGTTTTTCTTACAAATAGTAATAAAAACCAAATAAACCCGGTTTAAAACCAAAAAACCTTTTCTTTTTGGTTTTTTTTTTCAAAAAAAAAAAAAAAAAGGTTTTAATGCCAACCCTGCTTTGGAGCATGCAATAAAAATAGGAGAAACTCTGGGGAAAAATGGAGAACTTGGCAGCTATGTTTAAGATCCCCCCCCCCTTCTGCCATGAAACAAATAAGTATGATTTCATTAAGTACGAAAAAATTCTGAAACTGCTTGCCTGTTAATAAAAAGCACCAAATTGGCAAGAAATAAAGCACCTAATTGGGGATAAGAATTGCAAATTAATTTCCTAAAAATAAAATGAAGTATTTCAAATATTTACTTTCAAAAATAATTAATGAATTGGAAAAGAGACTGCAATTATTTTCCTTTTATGCAAAAAGTGGTTGAATATAATGTGGACGATACTGTTGTTGACGGTTTAGGAGGGGCGGGGGGGGGGGGGGGGGGCATGACCCCCATGACCCTTCCCTTGTATCCACTACTTATATCCCTTTGTGGACTGATGTCCCCCACTGACATCTTGTTTACAGTAGAAAGAGTAATTTCTGATTGTTTATTAATATTATGAATTATTTATTTTAAAATGTACTTATAAAAAAGCGATGTCACAAAATTCTGACCACTGGAGCATTTCTCATTGTTAAAAGGCACTCTATATATAAGCTTATATGAGTCACATGTATACCATATAAAAAGCAAGATATTTAGGAAATAAAGTATTGATAACACCAATGCTTAACAGACACAATAATAATACAGGTCAAATATTTGAAAAATCAAAATGTTATTTTTATATATATATATATAACTGAAATTTAAAATCAAAGCTAGATTAATACAGAATTCAAAGCTTAATATTACTTGAAAAAGTAATAAATATTCATTTCAAAAACAGTAAAAACAAATTATTGATTTTTTTTTTTTTTTTTTGCTATTTCTTGGAGCATATTACGCCTCTCAAAATGCTGCCAAAAGTGAGATAAGGTTCAATAGTTTATTCTGCATAAGAATTAAGTTGATCTTGGCTTGGCTCACAACAGTAGGCCAAGGGATAGGCATTTTCAATAAATGTAAATGTGTTCAATGAGCCAAAAGAATCTTCAGTATTTTTTTTCCCTTTAAGTTGACCGAATGCTTCTTTAAAAAATAAAGCAACAATTTTTCATAAATTGAAATGGGTTATTTTGGAAATTTGCTAGATCTTCAAATTGCTTTTGAAATAGGTTTCAGTTCTAAAATTTCATCACAAACTGTTATTAATAATTTGGTTTTGTAAGTAATAAATTAGTTTATGTTTCTAATTTCTAATACTGATAAGTTTTGAATTTGAGATGTGCACTGAAAAGTTCAAAAAGTCAACAGAATCAACTGAGGGAGTTTGAACAAACCTAACACAAAATCTCTAAACTATATTCAATTAAAACTGTTTCTCCCTTGGTTAATAGTCCCCCTCCCATGGGTTTCCTAGTCAAGGAGAACAAGGATTTATTATTTTTTGGTAATGAAAAAAATAGCTTTTGTATTCATTATTTACATTTGTAATCATGATAAGTTGACAGTTTCTGACTTGAAGTTGCATATCCGATATGTGTCATACTCAAGTCACATTAAAGCATCCAGAATTTACCTTCTGGGGTGAGGTTGGGCGCAACAGTTCTTGTATGTATGTAAAGTACCAAAATAGAATTATCAATGTATGTCAAAACCAAGGGTTGCAGGAGGGGTTGATTTCAATGACTGCTATACCAATCGATGAAGTTCTTTTTCAGTTCAACCAGGATGCGCAAAGACATATCATCACAATGAAGTATTACAATTTATGAGCGAATTGCAGAAAAAAAAAAGTCATAGCACAAATTGCAGAAAATAAAAGCATTAGCGTGTTTCATAGTTATAAGTAGTCTCTGTAACAATTCATAAAGTGGTGAAATGTGGATGTACAATGGGATATCGTTTATCCAGCTCTCAGAAGTCCGAATCAAAGAGGTAGACCTTTTCAAAATTTTATATTCACATAAATATTAGTTTAAAATTATCATAGCAAGAACATAAGGTATCAATCAAAGTCCTTTTTTTAAACCACTGAAAAATAATTTTGATAAGGGTCATTATCATGTCATCGGTTTAGAGGAGAAACTCACTAAGTGCATTTTAAAAATCATTGAATGCAAAATTTTCCATGAAAAACTGAGCTGGAATGATTAATCCAAAATTACAAAAATGCAGGCTTAAACCAACTTGAACATTAAAAAATAAATAAATAAAAATAAATGCAACAAAAAAAAATTCCCACATTTAAAAAAAAAAATAACTACTATTTTGTACCTTTTTTCCACATTTCCAGAAATTAATCAAAGTGCACTTAGTGAGTTTTTTCTCTAAGCCGATGAAATTACAGTTAACAGTACTAACTTTGAATCCTGATTGGAAGGTTTAATTTTTGACAACAAAAATGAATTCAGAACGCTCAAATTATTTTATACCAAAGCTGCTGGCGTTCTAACGATTACGATAGGTCCAACCTATGGTCTGCCGGCCATATCCGGTCCACAAGAAGATTTATGTGGCCCGTTGTTTTGTCCAATGTCAAAAATCAAAAGGCACAATTAGTGACAGTCAAATTTGAAGCCAAATATTCAGCAAGTTTTTTTTAAAATTGTGTTTATTGAAATAAGCACCAAATTAATGATAACATTTATTCTTATGTAATTTTCTTTCTTTTTCATATTTTCACATGTTAATTAGAAAAGAATGAAATTTTTTGAAATTTTACATGTGTTCTAGCTTTCAAAATCAATTGTATTATGAGGTGCGGCCGTCGTACAGAAAAAGGTTGGGCACCGCTGGGATAGAAGATATCAAAAAGGGACCAGTGTTAGTTTAATATGCGAGCTCACAAGTCCAAGTTGATGAAGTAATGAAAAAAGAATTATCAAGATGTTTTAATGAGGAAAGATGTATAGTATTTGATACGAATTATTTTTAAGAACTTCTTAGTTAAGAACTCCACTGTGTAAAAATTTCTTACTTTTAACAAAGATTGCTAAATTTTATACATTTAGCAAACATATTTCGTACAGAGCCTCTGAAATAGCAGTAAATTATTTTTGGAACATTACAAATAATAATGATAACGATAGTAACAATAACATTTATCATGTTCTGAAATTTTGGATGATCATGTAAAAACAATTCTAGACTAATCTTTCATTTAAGTATAATAATGCTTTAGATCAAAAAATTTCAATTTAAAAATTCAAAACAAATTTTCTCTACATATTTTTTACTACTTGTAGTTCGTTTCTAGTTTTAGATTTAAAAAATCTAGCAGTGCCATAATCCATAGTATACTTTAGACATTAATAATCAAGAATATCAAACCTAATTTTAAAATTTAGAAATGGATTTGTCTCAATCTCTACATAGTATAAAATTAAGCCTCCAAAAAGCATCTTTTTGCGTGAATGCACAAAACTTGAGATCTACCCGGCCGATTTCGCTGAAATTTTCACAGTAACTTTCTATTAGCACCGGAAAGTTTTGCAGACCAGTTTGAAAAAAGTTCAACAAGTAGTTCTTTTTTAATTCCAAATTAGGCCCAATTTTCACATAAATTCGCGATTATGGGAGTAAAAAATTATTTGCCCATATCAATATTACATATCGTTTGAAAGGGTAGAATTTTCGGTGTTCTACACAATTTGTTTCAATGCTCCAACATAATTATGGCCGGAGTTATTAGTGTTTTTAACTCGAATTTTTTTAGGCTCAGCTGAAATTTAGGCACTACTTGCTTCATTAAATCTATCAATTGAAAGTGAAAGAATTCTCCCACAGTTTTCTTTTTGTCACCATTGGAAAAAGTGATATTTTTTACTCCAGGTCCATCTTGACCTATGGTCAAAAAACTGAGCTTCTATCTCAAAAGGAAAAAAAGTTACAAGCTTTTTACAATCAAGTTCAAAAATCTAATTTCCATTCAAATTATCAACCATTTTCTTTCATATTTTAATTCCTTAAGCTTATTTTATTTTGTGTTTCCATGGTTACGCTTTTTAAATCCATCTTTCTCGATTTAATATCTTAAAAGTATTTTAATATCTGTCGTCATTGTTGGTAGAGAAATTTTGCATGATGTTTTTTTCAATTTATTTATTTAAGCCTAATTGTTGAATATACGTCACTTGACACAATTTTAATTTTCAAGGTGGACGAAGCAAAGCCAAGAAACGCAGCTAGTTTAACAATAAAGCAAAGGTTGTACTAAATAACAGGAAAAATGGTATACAATGCTGATTCCAAATCTGATTATAAAAAAAGGGGTTGCTGTCATTGTGCATAGCGTTAATTTTTGAAGGTTTTATATAAAACTCATGAAAAGATAAAAATTTCTTTCTAGGCCGTGGAAGTGGAAGCATCGTCGTCGCAAATAACTTTAGGCCAACGACTGCCTTGAATGCCAAAAACTTTCAAAATTCAAAAGAGACTTACCCCATGATGAGTGCATGTGAAGAAGCTAGGAATGAAACACTTGTTTTACTGTACGTACTTTATTTAGGTCTAAATTCGAAGCACACAGGAATTGACAGGAATTTTTGGATGGTAATCACCAGGTTAGGGATAATTAGCCAAACACTTCATTAAAAAAAACAAAAGATCAGTGGGTGAAAAATAGTTAAATGTTCAAAAAGAAAAATGTATAGCTGGAGCTTAAAACGTTCGTTAAAACAGGAAAAAAGTGGCAATTCTATAGCATGGTTTGCAAAGGCCATGCCGCGCAGAAACTGGCGCAACGGTTGGTAATTGCCTTGGTGGTGGTGTTGAATTCATTACACATTAAAAATTCGCTGGGGTTTATAAAGAAAAAATGCAGCTACGCATCTCCACTCACAGACAGGTTGAGCATTAAGATACGGTTGAAAATGGAAGGCTCCGTACCGGCGCTAGCTGCGTACGCGCCGCAGAAGTCATTCTACATACAGGAGTTTCCTCCTATGAAGTCATCCTCTGCCTCGAAATTTTAATGGTCTTGGTTACATCAATACGTCGAAATTAAAAGTAAAAGAAATTTCACCTCATTTCTGAGGACTTATAAATATGGGGGAAAGCCACGGCCGTCCAAGGACGACGGGTAATTATGCTTAGTCATTGCTATCCTCCAAAAAAAAAAAATATGGAGAGCCGCTGTTGCACATATATTAAGGGCTGAGTGCTACAGGTCGAGTGTAGTGGAGTGGAAAAATGAATCAGCGAATGAGCAATCGGATCAGGGGACCCGGTGATGCACAGGAGTCAATGAGCCCGTTTGGCGCCTAAACAACGAAGGAAAAGACGCAAACAGAATTTCAATGGCGGGCCAAAAAGATGAAAAAATTGAATCTTTGACAAAAAAATTTAAAAAAATGGATGCAAGGCTAGACTTGCAGGAAAATGATTAAAACACATAGTTAATGTTTCAAAACGCGCGGAAATTCAAGGGGAAGGCTAGAAAAACGTGGAATGCACCCGAAAATAAAAAAAACAAATGAAAAGGGGGGAAAACGATAAAAATGACAGAAAAAATGGGGAGAAAGACCGTTAGCAAAAAAATGTGATATGCATTATCACAGTTGCCTTTTAAAGTTCTAAAGTTGATGCACATTTTTATTTGAGGACCACCCCCTTAACCAAATTTTATAATTCCTATTTGATACAGCATATTCTTTCTGTTGCTGTTAAGGGCATTTGTCCCTTCCCCCTCAACAAAGCAGCCCTCTGAAACTTTTTTACACAATAGACACACAACTGATTTCAAGCAAATATCGATTTGAAAAGCTATGCAATTCTGACAAACAAGCTCAAAGATTTTACAGTTCAGCATTTAAAACTTTACTATGAAATACAAGGGTATTTCATCTTAGTTTATAGCTTGAAATATATGTTTCACAGATCAGCTCTTTACACATAATTAAAAACTTTGCAGATAAAAATGTAGTTCAATAAGCTAAGAACATTCATACGTTAATGTTGTAGTTTTATGTGAAGATTCAGATTATCAACTCGAGTGAAATCTTTTCCACAGTGTTGACAGCGATGCATGAGACGAACATCCGAATGAGATTCCAAATGCAGCTTGTATCTTCGCTTGGTGGTGAAACCTTTAAAACAGGTGTTACACATAAAATTCTTCATCCCTAAAATAAAAAAAGAGGTTAAAAGGTGACAATGCATTAAAAAAAAAAAAAAACATGACACAGCTTTTGCAATTCACAACATGTGATAAAAATAAAAGGGAAAAAAATAATGAGCAAATTAAATAACTTAATTTTAATCAAAACACAAATTTGTTACAATATTGCATATGTGTGATTTGGAGTTGCAAGGAACCCTTTAAAACTACAGAAAACATTTGGAACTTTTCTGATGTAAACATGAATGGATGTAGATGTAAACATGTAAGAATGGAAACATGAAATTAATATTTATGAAAAATGTAACAGCTTAGTTGCCCTAACAATGCAGAAGAAACAGCTGAGCAGATTAATCAGTCAAATGCAAGGAAAAATTCAAAATTTCTGAAACAAGAACAATAGATAAGAAGGAAAAAAGTTTAACAAAAATTACCAAAGGTAAGCAGGAAAGAACAAAAAATTATTCAATACACAGTACAATAGGTTAAAGTACATTTAAAAAAAGCCTAGAAATCAACAAAGATAAATTGATCAAAAAATTTAAATTTCCCCATAAGGGCAGATAAAACTAGTCACACAACAGATGAACTGAAGAAGCTTTAAATATTTTCACCATTGAAAAAAGGGTTTCTTGCAGGGTTTGCAAAGGTTTTGGACACTACCGTAAAAACCCTGGTTTTTACCGTCCTGTCCAAAACTGTCTAAAACTATATTTTTGGAAAAAATTATATTCTGTGAGAAAACCATTAAGAACAGAATAAAATGTACCAGAGTAATGCTTTATATTGAACATCTATTCAATGAGAACATTCAACTTATTTATGCGGCTGATTTTAATCTAGATACATAGAAGTTGAATTCTTAATTAAAATTTCAATTTGTATGCATGAGTTTTTTTTTTTTATTTTTTATAATAGTAACCAAATTTCACTATGTTTATGCATGTGTGCAAATGAAAGCAAGGTTGACAAGGTTTTAACCATCCTGTTCAAAACTCGTGTCCAAAACTGTTTTTTAAGAAACTATATTTTGTGAGAAAATATCAAAAACAGAACAAAATTTTTCAAAATTATTTTTTGACTATTTAATATATTTATTCAATGTGAATATTCAAATATATATGTAACTTATTTATGCAGCTGATTTCAATCTAGTTATGTAAAAATTAATTTCTTCATTAAAAATTTCAATTTGTATGCAGTTTTTTTTCCATAAACCAAATTTTTTTGACATTTATGCATGTGTGCAAAAGAAAGTGTTCAAAATATAGTTCAATAATTGACTTAAACGCAATAAATTAAAATTTTTAATAGTTACAGAATGTATTATATTAAAAATATGAACTAAAAAAAGAATAGCACAAGTTTTATAACATAAGTGTTTGATCATCAATTTCTTGTTCTTTAATCTAAAAAATAATTTTCGTTAAAACATCATGTAAAACTTATTTGCAAAAACCATTAAAAAAATAATAAGCTTTTTTTCCCCCACCTAAGTATTGCACATTTAATAAAATTCCTTTGAGTTAAAAATAGAACTGACATTAGTTGTCTTGGTAGTGTTGTGAACTTCCTTTCATAACTCTACCAACTGTAACATAAGGAAGTTTTTATGTAATAGTTATTGGCAATTTTTTAAAGTAAAACACATTTTAAATAAACATTTGAGAAAAATATTATCAAACACTCACTAATTAAACCTTATAACTTGCAACAGCTAAAATTGCATAATTCCAAAACTAAGTTTAATATTTGTGCAATTTTGGCCAATGTACATCATAAGTTCTCCTCTAAGGAACTAAAAACTAAAATTTTCTAATGCACTAAGTTTTTTACAAAACACTAATGATTTCAGATCAGGCAGTTAATTAGATTTGATATGCATGATTTTGTGAAGACTTCTGCTTTGCGTCCAAACAATGATCCAATCCTTGCACTTTACTTTCTTTCAGAAAACCCCATTTGACTGATAACTACCACCAGGCTGAGAACCGGCACCACAGAACATATTCCATACTTTTGTCTGAGACAAAACTAGTGTTTTGGAGCATTTAAGATTATCTTAATTCCTTTAAGTAAATATGCTGAAAGCAAGATACATTCTGCTTGAAACAATAATATTGCATGACATAATATGTACATATTAATAAACATCAGGGTTTTTTTTTGGAGAGGGGGGGGGGGATTTGTACAAAATATAAAACAAAACACATAAAAGAACCTAAAAAATAAACCAGCACATGAAGTATCACATAATGCAATAACTAATTCTAGGTTTTGGAATCAAACGTGACAGGTGTTGTTTTGAAGAATAAAATGGCTTCAATTATATAAAGGTGTGGTTTCAATTCCATTAATTAAGATCAGTTTCAGTGACTCTTAAAAGTTTAGATACAGCATTCAACAGTTAAACTTAATTTTGTTGCAATAAAATATGCTAACCTGTTATCAAATAAGATTTTATTCATTTGTCATATAAATTAAACAAATAACAAATAACTAGTACTCACTTTTACATACATTCAAAACTTTTTCCGCAGAATCGTTCCCAATAATCCTTTGAATCCTTGAAATTATACAAAAATTCTGGACAATCATTCTGTGGATGAATATCTAAGTAATTCCTCAAAATTTTACATTAGAACAAGATAAAGTAAACAACACCAACTGGAGTAACATTGGCCCAACCACTGAAAAATCAATCAGTACTACCAGTAATGATTAAGTCAAGTGAGTGCCGCCCCCAATTAGGCTTTTGAAACAAATTAGTGGTAATCATACCTCTGGGTCTAATGCAGTATTATAGACAATTACTCCTCGTTTGTTGGCCCAAATTTAACCTAGTTGATGGTAACAAAAAGTAATAAAATCAAAAAAATCCACAAAAAGCAAGTTTGATTTAAAAAAAATAGACCAATAAAAAAAATTTAATTTTTATAAAAAAAAAAGCACCAAGAAAGTGAAAATTTAGGAATGCACTGTTTTCATATGTCTTAACAACTGTCCTGCCAAGAAAACTGACGATGGCATTTGTTACAATAATACATGTTTCTCACGTCAGCATAGATTTCCATGTGAGTCCTTTTTCTTCGATTAGTGGTGAATACCTTTTTGCAGATATCACAAGGATAAGCTTTTGCAGAAGATGAAGATGAGCTTGAATAGATGTGACTACCTACACAAACACAATTATACGATTGGAAAATGAAATTTAAAAGGATCATTAGAAAAAGAATTTTTAAATTGGGAGGGGGTAGAGATTCTCTTTTCAAAATTGAAAATTTACTTCCGATAGAAGCTGAGATTACCTTCAGAATGATAACTAAATTTAAACCTATTTTCTTGATTATTATATTTAAGTACTTAGGTACATATTACACGATCACATTCAAAAATTTTACAAGTCAAAAAAAGTAATTTAGTATTTACTATTGCAGGCAGAGAGAAAACATTCTTTTTTTTTTATAGAGCTGATGATAAAGAGTTGCGTTTGAAGTCTCAAAATTTTACTTCTCATGAAAATGAATGAATGCTCCTTTAAATGTTTTGTAGATTATCATCTATTGAACAATCTGATGTTAACGTATAAGTTATTGCTTTCTGTAAAATTTACTTAAAACAGCTTTGAAAGCAAAATTTACTCATACTTTAAAAAAAAATTATTATTATCTATGCATAAAACAGTAGACTCATTATTATGATTGATATTATTTTCTCACAATTCATACCAACAATGTATAACTTTTCATCTTTTTTCTCGGTTGAGGACTTTTTATATATTGAGCTTTTTTAGAATACAGCAATTAATTTTCTTACGAAGTGTTCAAGTTACTACTGATAATGAATAATGTTCATCTGACTCTCTGACAGCTGCTTAGAACATAAATCTTAAACTCATGCACTGTAAAGTGGTTTAGAAAGATTAGCTGAAACATGAATATTACACATTCATCATGTTCTCTTATCTCAATCACTAACTTCATGGCACATAAGTAGAGTATAGGAGTATAGAATTGTGTCTTTATGCTTCTAAGTAACAAAATCCAGAGCTATAAGTAAATAAGTAAAACTAAATTTTAACACAAAGAAATCACTAAAAAAACAAGTCTTTAATTTTGATTACTTTATAGAACACATTTCTTCAGGTTTATGTACATACACTTAAATAATATAACTGAAAGGTTTTTCAAGCTCAGCATTTTTATATCTTAAATGAAATTATCACTTCACAACTGTTTTTGAACATATTATTACATGGGCAAAAACAATCAATGAAAAAAATAAACAAATTAGTTAATAAAAAAGTTTTCATGATTTAATTTAAGGTATTTATAAAATTTTAATTGAAAAATACATTTATTTTCTTTCAAAAACCGAAATAAGTTAAGTATGACCAGTTTGGTGGATGGGGGAGGGGGGGTGAAGCTGTCCCTCAAAATATTTGGTTTTTTATTGTAAAAGAAAAGCAAATGTAATGTATATTGGCTTCCAAACACTTTTTCTTTTGGTGAGTCCGCGCAAATCACAAGCCAAGTTCCATCAAATGTTTTAAACTACAGGACTGAGTGTAACATTTACGTTTTGCAAAATGTAAGCCCACACTGCCCCAACTCTAATCAGTCATTTTCACGGCTTTCTTCTCTTGAAGACACTGTAATTAAAAGAGTCAACAAATACCAAAAACAGTTGAAACTCAACCAACTGTTGAGGTTCAAGTTGATTCAGCTGAACTGAAGATGAACAGTTTTGATATGACGATACAGATTATCTCTCCAGGTGAAGTTGCTGGAACAGTGAGGACAGGAGTATATATTTCTCACTTCAGAATGAGTTTCCATGTGTGTCCTCATCCTTCTCTTGGTGGTGAACAATTTCCCGCAGACTGAGCAAGGAAAGCATTTCCTTTGAGCAGAAATACCTGAAAGAGTTACTACAATATGAAGGGAATTGCAAAACATCAATAAGCATATGTAAATAGTGAGGTCAAACACAGATTTCCTACAAATCTTTAATAACCTAACTTTCACAATGTAAGTTATTAGGCATCAGAATGTGATACATAGAAAAACTATTTCGCACAGAAAAAAAAAAAAAAAAACATTCAAACTAATAACATGTATATGAAACAAAAAATTTGTAAAAAAAATTAACAGTAAGTTTCTTGTTACAAACATTGGTTAAGTAATTTTTGTACAACATATTTACTACAATCCTCATTCCAAATGTTGTATTCAGACAAATTCTTTATGAAAAGAAACAGTAAGTAAAATTTAGAGTACAATGGCTGCTCTTGTATTTTGTCTAGTTTCTTATGAAGATTACATCGCTTACCACATAAGTACATCACCCGCGAGGGCCTTTTGTGCCTGTCAAACAGTGATTTACCAGACAGCTACCCCTCAGGGGGAAAAATTCTTGTGCCAGGGGTGCCTACCTGGGGAGGGGGGAGTAAGATATTCAAGGGGGTGCATCTTTGCTCTCAGGGGGCAGCCCTAAATTGGCATGTGCCAAACACAAACATTATTTACACTAAATCCAACCCTCTTTCTTATTTGAGTTTTCATACAGGTCATTACAAAAGATGCAAACATCATTACTCTACTGCTCCTCATCAGATGATGTCACTAGTTATTCCATTTTTTCTTCTTGGCTTTTGGATTTTTAGCAGCAGATTTTAATGTGTCAAGTCTTGTCCCTATTCAATATCTTGAGGATCCAAAAAAAAACTGTTTTATATATTCCTTGCCTTTTGTTCAGCAGCTGCTTCTCAAAATAGCCCTCTCTCTCCAATATCTTTCACCTTTCTTTTTTAGAGTACAGAGTCCGTCAGAAAAATGTTTATGCACTTCAAGGAATGAACTTGAGCGTTTGTTTTACATTTAAATACTGATGACACATAGTGTACAAGCTTCTGTTTAGCACATGGTTACTCTTAATGTTCGAAATGTTGATCTTTGGGAGATAGACAAATAACAGAGCAATGAGCGGTCATCATGAATACATCAATGCTATGCATTACTTTATTTCCGCAATCACTCATTGTTCTATTATATGTCTAGCCACCAATGGTTAACATTTTGAACATTTAAAGTGACTATGTGCTAAACTGAAGGTTGCACAACATTGTGTGATCATAATTTAAATGTAAAAAAAACACATAAGTAATTCTTTTTGATCTTTGAAGTGTTTACATTTTTCCGACGAACTCTGTAGTTTGTAGAACTTTCAACTCTCTTGTGCAGCCAATACCCCCTTTCAAAATTTCTTGATAGGTGGAAGTCATGCTCTCCTGAGACCACCTTCGCGAGTCAACTTCACTTTGTTAGTAACTCATCTGATTATAAAATAATGAGTGAAATGTACCTGAATGTTAAATATGTTCGTTTTTAACACTAAACCTTTCTTTATACTTATTTTTACTTATTATTATTTTTTTTTCCATATTTTACACTCCATATATATATGAATAAAAGTTCTATAGTTGAAATTTAATTTGTAAGATGATTAAGATTAATTTGTAAGATGATGATAATGAATGCAACAAAAAGAACACAGTAATTAAGTCTTGTATTTAAAGATATTTATGTCTTATATTTGACAGAGAACTGAAATATAAAATAAGATTCTTCAGCAATATTTCTTTTTATACGTCTGAGATATGTATCAGAAAATGTGTCAAAATTTAACTTAAAAGTAAAAGAACATATGCAGTTCCACATGCAATATGCCAGACAGAGTGGTTATCACATTAAGAGACTACAGTTTCATTCTTATTAGAACTCTGTAGTCTGGATTAGTGAATAACATAGCCGGGGACAGATTTCATCTCATTGAAGCTGAGAGTGCTTACAAACTGGTAGATAAAATAAATTTATCTCACCAGCGAGTGGTCACAGCATGGTGCAGCTGTGGACGCATGAACTGAAAGCAGAACTCTGAAATTTAGCAGTAAGTTCTCTCCCCTAAGCTATGGCTTGGTATATTGCATGTGGTTCTGCCTTGGCCCTAGCTTAGGGGTGGTAACTTACTGCTAAAAGACCTATGCAGTATTTATCGAATTCAAATCTTCTGAAGTGAATTGATAAGATTCAACAGAGAAAAAGGTGAAAATTGTACAAAAAAATTAAGAATAGTTAAAAACTAAGTAAAAAAGAACAAACCATCAAAGATGTCAACCGCTCCATTCAATCTGGTTCATAGAGGATAAAAGAATGATATTACTATACCAATAATGATAGCAAAACCAATGAGAAACTGAATGTCCCCATTTGAGCAGCTGCCATAGTTATTGCAAACTCTACTCGACACAAAGATGATATTTATTATAGAGAGCATAAAGGGAAAATCCCGAAACAAAGAATGATCTATTCAAAGAAAGCTAGACGTAGAGAAGAAAATTATATTTTTCTTCACCACCAAGAATGAGGAAAAAAAACAGTGGTTTTTAAAAGCATGGCGTACTTTACAAAAAGAAAATAAATAAATTATTTAAATACTCTAAAAGTGAAATTGGACGTGAGGTGTAATCAAAGGGTTATTGTTAGTCTTTATTGTAACTGTTCAGGTCTTTTTTTCACTTGTTTTTTTCAGTCTGTACAAGTTGTACATTTTCTATTTCTTTATCCTGTTTAACCTCCAGATGAGGTTCTTCAACTTTTCTGGATGGGGCCTAGCAAACGGAAAAATGAGGAGACTTTAAGCAATGTTAAAGATAAAAACCCAAAGAAAAATGAAAATGTTTGGGAAAGTAGTATCTCAATTAAAGACAAACTTGTCCAAGCATTCCAAAATGGAGCCAAAGAAATCAAAATTGTTATCTCTGGAGTAGATAGTCAGATTGCCTCGATAAAAACAAGAAAATTCCACGAGGAAATTGAAAAGTTAACCGAAAAAGAAGACTCGGTACAGGTTACCAGAAGCCAAAATTTAGTTATTGGAACAAAAAGTCTAAAGACAGCAAACAAGCTTATCCAACTTAAAAAATTCAATGATACAGAGGTAAGTGCACGTATAATTGAAGAACCTATCACTTCAAAATACGTCATAAAAGGAGTGAGTGTAGATATTCCGCTGGAATATTTAGCCAAAAAATTAGAGGAAGAAATTAAAGTGATTCAACTAATTCGTTTCACAAAACGCGGATCAGCAGAACCGACTACGACCGTTCTCTTGAAAGAATTAGGAAAATCAGATAGAGAATATATATATTTTGGACGCATCAGATATAGACTAGAAGTGTACAAAGAGCAGCCAAAAATCTGCTATAATTGCCAGCGTTACGGACACATCAAAAGATACTGTAAAAGTGAAACCCGTTGCCCCAAATGTGGGAAAAACCATGAAGATTGTGAAACCGTGCCTAAATGCATTCATTGTGGAGGGGAACACATTAGCTCTAGCAAAAGCTGTCCTCACTATCAAGATTTAGCCAGAAAGATCACTAATCCTACCACAGAAACGAAGAAAACGTGGGCAAAGGTAGCCGCAAGTGAGACACCGGGCCCCAGCGATATTCACCCACAGTCGTTACCGACTGCTGAAACATTCAAAATCCAACAACTGGAAGCAATAGTAACAGAGAAAAATAAAGAAATTGAGCAGCTGACCGAAACACTGAAAAAGGTGCTAGGGGAACTGAATTTGATAAAAGAACAGTTCAACAGCAACTGGTTTAAGAACGTTGAAGTCGAACTAAGCCAAATAAAGACTAAGGTAGCCATCATTGAGGGCAACTCGTATGGTTTCCCTATTAGCCCGTTGCCTATTGTTGAAAATCCTGACTTTTCCAATACGAAGCCTCCTCCTGATATTGACATTGACGATGAATACTAACCTTCCTTCTCCTGTTTTTCCCGGTGTGGTTTTTTTACTCTCCTGGAATATACGTGGCCTTCGGGCAAACTTAGACTATCTGAAATTTTTTATTGCGTGGACTACCCCTCTGGTTATATGCGTACAAGAGACGTGGCTCCCTACAGGTAAGCTACCTACTTTACCTAATTTTGTTTGTTACGGGATTGAGAAATCATTTCCACACAAGGGAGGTGGATTATGTACCTACGTTCGTAAGGATATTTCTTCTCATATTACGCATAAATTATCTTCCACGGGACTTGAATTATTAGCTGTTTCTGTTACTTATACAATTATTAACTGCTATAGAGCACCAGGACCCATTAACGACACTATTATTAATGCTCTTAAAAACCTTGAAGCAAATAAGGTTATCTTTACTGGTGATTTTAATGCTCGTTGTAAAGTATTTGGGGACAGAACCACCACACCTTGCGGAACTAAAGTCGCAAATTGGATAAAAGAATCGAACCTGATAGTTATAAATGATAAGACACCAACCAGAATGAACAGAGGGAAGGAAGATGGTATTTTAGATCTAACCACAGTGAGTAAGGATTTGGTAATGGGATTCAATTGGGTAAGACTTGATGAAAGAGGACAGAGTGACCATTTCCCAAGTATTATCAGAAAGAACTCCCCAGTTAGAACAAAAATAATATCTAAAACTTACACCGATTGGGAAAAAACCTCTAAAACACTACAACAAAAATTCAAAGAAGTACCTAACTATACAGATATTAATCAACAAACGAATGAATTAATCGATACAATGAAAGCAGCCGAACTAGCTGAATCAACAACAATCAAATACCGCGACAAAAACCCAGCCTTAAGGTGGTTCAATAGAGAATGTGCCGAAAAGAAAGCAATAAGGAATGAATCGTTGAAAAATTAAAAAAAACATCCTAATACAGAAGAGTGGATTAAACTAAAAAAAGCAACAGCGATTTTCAAACTGGCTGTTAAAAGGGCAAAAAAATCCTTTTGGGAGAAACAGAATTTTAATATTAAAAATTCAAAAGAAGTCTTTAGCTCACTCAAAAAAATAAAGCAAGTACTGTTAAATGAGGAGGAAGATTGCAATCTAGTTTTAGAAAAAAATGGGAGTTACGTAACTGAGAAGGAGAAACAAGCAAACCTCTTTGTTGAATACTTTGCCGATAAAAGCAAGGACAACCCTCCCCCCACTTTTCAAGTTATAGATACTGGAGACAATTTATCATCTGAAATCTCCCTAGATGAACTCAATAAAGCAATAAATTGCATGAAAAACAAAAGCCCTGGTTCGGACGGGATTACAGTTAAAGCAATAAAATTTCTACCAGACAATGGCATACAACTTTTAAGAGGAATTTTTAACAGAAGTTTAGAATCTGGAGATATCCCTGACACGTGGAAATCAGCCAAGCTTATCCCAATAAAAAAAGGCTCCAAAAACGCAAAACTAGTAGAGAATTATAGGCCCACAGCTCTTACCCAAGCCATAGCTAAGGTTATGGAAAAAATTATTCTTAATCGAATTAACCCATGGCTTCTAAAATATAATATTTTACCTCAGTACATCTACGGTTTCACCCCGGAAAGAGGAACCAATGATTATTTATATGACTTAATTAAATATATTGAAATATGTAGAAGGAAAAAGAACTTTATCTATGCAGTTAGTATTGATTTAAAAGGTGCTTATGACCATGTTAATATTACAACACTAATAAATAAATTAATAAACCTAAAATTTGACAGAAAACTAGCGAGTTGGATCAAGGAGTTTTTAACTCGGAGAGAAATCAAAGTTCAGTGGAGAGGTGTGATTTCAAAAGCTATGAAGGTTAACAGTGGACTACCACAAGGCTCCATATTGTCACCTTTATTGTTTAACCTATATCTTTCTGACTTAGGGAAATGTGTCACAAATGCTAAAATCTTCACTTATGCGGATGACGTCATCTTTTTTATCTGTAACGACGACATGGAAGCAGCGGAAAACTCGTTGAACAAGTGCCTAGGACAGCTACAAGCATGGACTGAAGACAATGATATGACAATATCTAATCAAAAATCATGTCTAATAGATTTCTCACCAAAAAAAGAGAAAAATAGTAAACATTTCTTCATCAACAATGAAATAATTTCTTGGAGTGCAAATCACAAAATACTGGGAATTATATGGCAAAACAACTTAAAGTGGAAAAAACATAGTGAATATCTAGAATATAAAACAGGAAAAACATTAAACGCTTTGAAGTGGCTTAGTAATCGGAAAACGGGATTAAATAATAAATGCTTAATCAATATAATCAAACAAGTCTTGGTCCCCCAACTTGATTATGGGAATATTATCCGGACGAGAGACACTAAACAGAATTTCACAAAAGCAGATACGATTTTAAACATGGCAATCCGAACAGCATTAGGCATCAATAGCTTCACTCCTAATGATTTCATCAGATTCCAAACAAAAATAGATACGACTCAACGCAGAATTCATTGGAAATCAATTCAATTTCTATGCAAACAACTCTTCAAGAAAAATAAGAACTACAGATGTACCATCAGAAACTGGAAACAGGATAAAGAAAATGAAATCGAAAAATCTATCCGAACCCGTTATGAGCAAATAGTAGGAATGAGCCGACTAAAAGACAATCCAATTCTGAAAGAAAATCTATCTGTGAGTTTCAACAGCAAAAAGTTTAAAATTATAACTGAAAAAGAAGGGTTCCAAGTTTCCAAAGTAAATACTGCCATTATATCATATTTTCAAATTTTTAAAGACAGCAAGAAAAATTTCCAAATCTGGGCAACGGATGGGTCGAAGAGAAAAAACGTTGCAATTGGACTATACAATAGTTCCGCTAAAGCGGAAAGAAAACTCAAAGTTCTCCCAATTAGCTCTGTGTTCACCGCTGAAATGACGGCAATTTGGTATACAGCAAAATTTTTACTAAACAAAAGTCAACCAGCAATAATTTTATCAGATAGTCTTAGCGCACTCAAGGCATTGAACAATCCTAAACACAAAGAAGATCCCTTAATTACCTCAACTCGTGTCCATTTACAACATTTCGGAAAGATCAACAGCATTGAGTTATACTGGGTTCCTGCTGGAATACACGACAATGAGATGGCAGACGCACTAGCTAAAAGTGCTGAGAATAGCACGTCAACTCCCATTATTCCTATATGTTCTTATAAAGACATAAGGAATTATTTAAAATCGGAAATTGAAAAGGAACAAAATATAATATGGCAGAACTCCAAATACCACAACAAATTTAAATTCAGAATTCTTCCCATTGATAAACAAATACCTTGGCTGCCTAATAGACATTCCGAAACAACAATGCGCAAATTTCAGCGAGATTCCATTACCCCTTTCCTAAATATCTGTGCAAATCCAATACACGAGTATTGCAACAATGTTTTACTTCAAAACCCTCATTATGGGCGGCGGCTCGTGGCGTTTGCCACTCTTGTTTCGTTTTGATTTCTTTTTGTTTCACTTGTTTTCTGCCTGAGTTTCGTTCTTCTTCGTGTGATGTCTTTTCTTTCCTTTTTATTTTCTTATGTTATATGTGTTTCCATTGAATTTGTCCATCCAACATGATAACCTTTTTAATATGTAAAGTATGACATACGTCTCACAATATCTGGACCAAATATGCGTATTGGAGAGTAGGGACTCTGGCATCCAGGCTCTCATCTAAGTATTGCGCCTAGGCGTCGAAAGAAAGAAAGAAGAAAGAAAAGTGAAATTAGGCTTGTTTGGTGGAACTTAGAATTTAAGGGGTCCTAGAGGCTTCTACCCTCTTCTTCAGAACCTACACCGATCGATATAAACTAATACATACCAAAATTAGATAAATGAATTAATTACATGAACATAAATTCAAAGTCTAATTTGAAGACCTTGTTTTTCAATCTATTGCAAACCTAAAATATTTTTAAAAATCTTGACTAGACAGAGAAAAAAAACTATACATACAGTAACCCTTCTAATGCGGACACTAACGGGACAGATTTTTTTTGCCCAGAATAGAGGAGTGTCCGCTGGACAGGGATTCAATAATGTTATATGCCTTGGAACCGGGGAATTAAAAATTTTCCACATAAGAGGGGTGCCCATTAGGAGGGGTTTTAATGTGTGTGTATATATATATATATATATATATATATATATATATATATATATATATATATATATATATTTAGAGTAAGTGCTAAAAAATACATATGCATCAACTAACATTAAAGCATATGAAAAAAACTCAAAATTTGCCAGCATTGTGTTATCTGTGACAATTATTTGTAGTGGGGACAGAAACAGACACCATTGTTGACAATGGTTTAATCCCCAAGTTAATCTTTAAATTAAGAAAAATACAAGTTACACAGTGCTTTAAATCTTTAGAATAATTCATCAGAAGCTGTATTTGTTTCCAAAGAGTTATATCTTTTTAAGAAGGCACTTGAAATTAACTGTGGTTCATGTGCAAAATCTCATCATTCATAAATGTTCTTTCAATTTAGGTTAAATTTATGTCAATACATCACCTCTTTAGAGCAACAGACAAAAATATTGCATGAATCGGTAAAAGTTTCCTGGGTTGGTAAAAATAGTTGATAGGACTATACACTTGATACATAACCACCAGGCTAGTTATCATCAAAGTCTATTGCTTGTTGTCTCTTTCGACTTAGCAAAAATCAAGTACAAGTACAGCTGTGCAAAATTCTACTTTAATCTTGAAATTCTCTCTCTCTATGCAATGTACAGAAATAAAATTATGTTTCATACAAATATATTATCTAAATATTACAAATGTATGTATTTTCATACTTAAATTATGTTTCATTTCTCTTTCTTAAAATAGGAAGCCTGGCTGCAAGTTGTGCTTCACATAAAGATTTTTTATGAAGTCATACATACTTGGTTGGGTTGCAAAATTAGAAGCTAAATATAATATTAGAGTAAAACGATATTATCTTAACTTCTCCTAAAAAATGACAATACAAATTTCAAGAAATAAAAAGTATCTTAACGTGGAAAAAGTAATTGAGAAAATCCATATTATTTAAACAACAAATTGCAAAAAATATGGCATAAATTTGTTTCAATGTTAAAAGGAGCTCCTTTTTTTACTCCAAACAATTTTGGGCTTCCACATGACAAGCAAAAAACAGTGAAATTTCACTTTCCCTCTGTTTCATAGTGATCAATGCTTAATGTCTCGAAGTTTAAAATTTTTTATACTGAAATAAGAGTTCCTTGTAAACTAAACTTATACTTTTTTCTTTTAATTTGTGCTTAATAACATGGATTGCCTCACTTATCATGCTTCATATTTGTGTGTTGGTTTATGCAAAAACATTGAAAAAAATTGTTTCAAGAATACAATGTAGTCACCATGAAGTCAAGGTTAAATTTCACTATGTTTGCTGCTAATTTTCTGGAAGTTCAAAATTTTTCTGTAGCAATGCTCAGAAAGAAGCTAATTTTAGATTTGAAACAAAGTTATGTAATATTTTTGTAATTTGTGCTTAAATAAAACACTGATTTTTGCAATTGCCATACTACAAACTTAATAGTACACAAAAATGTTTGCTATACAAAGGCACTAAAAAGGCACAAAGAAAGAGAATTAAAAACTTGATCACATGAAGCTGAAAAATAATACACACAGTAAGGAATTCACAAATGGCATTAATTTTATATAAACATTCAAATAGTATTTTGAGAAACCTGCATTGTTTAGCTGCTGATGAAAATGCAAATTTTGCAAGAGAATACATACCATAATTATCTACGTATTATCTGTTAAGAAAGCATATAATGAATGAGGAGTGGATTACATGTTACTGTGGATTATCTGTGCCACTTTTATTACAGCAGGATTCCCCAATAGAGGCTGCTTCATAGTCTGCAGGGTTGTTTTTTTCACATAGCCTGAATGTGAGCCCTTTATATGATTCAGGTTATATAAAATAAACAACCCTACAGGTAAAGAAGAAGCAGTCTCTATTTGCATTTGACTGTTTGTACTGATTATTATTTTAGCGCAGTCCCCAAATTACTTTCGACGCAGTTAAAAATAATTTGGGGACTATAATCATGATTTCTAGAGGAGATCTTTATTTTTTAAGTTAATTTTGAAAAAAAATTAAAAATTATTATTTTTTGCATTGTTAATTTAGATGGTGCTAAAACTGTGTGTTAAATCAAAATCAACTTTGTTTTTTGCCTCAGATTAAACAAAGATTTTTTTTCT
Organism: Uloborus diversus; assembly: GCF_026930045.1. Lineage (NCBI taxonomy): Eukaryota > Metazoa > Arthropoda > Arachnida > Araneae > Uloboridae > Uloborus > Uloborus diversus. Next base: position 63,299,758 of record NC_072734.1, on the reverse strand, counting down.
TCACGCCAATTTTAGGTTTTTCGAATTATATGCTACTGGGGATAAATTCAGCTACAACAGTTTTTATTGTAGAACTAGTTATTACTTTAGTTATCACAACATAACAAAATTAGCATTTTTACAGGACTAAAATCAGTTTGTGTCCATAAATATTTCTCAAATTTCCAGAAGACAAAAACTTTGAAATCTTTTTTTTTTCTTCAGCAACTGTCATACAGAAAAGAAAAACTAGTGAAAGTAAACAACATGGTTCATACACAATAAAAAGAATGGTTCATACACTTGATATAAACTAAAAATTCAAATACTTTTCAAGACTTTTTGAAGGATTCGTTATTTTTTTAAGGACTTCAGATTAAAATTTAATTTAGCACTGACAAACATTTATGAATCAGTAAGCTTTTAATGTAAGATAGTATGAATTTAAAAAATAAAGTATTTCAACTCGATAAGGAATATCTATATTATTTTTAATTTTAAAATAAGCTACAGTTATAATACTTACAACTGCAAGGATGAAAAAAGAATAAAATCAATATAATTATGCTTTTGAAAGTTTTTTTCCTTTACGCAAAATATACTAATAGCATATGTTTTAGATGTAACAGAAAAACAAGCATTAAAAAAGCCATACTTTTGATCAAATAAAATGCAAGAAACAGTAGCATAGTCAAGACTTTTTTCTGAGGGAAATTTTTAAAAATAAATTTATTACTGTATTTAAATGTTATGGGCGTTCAATTTCCAAAAATTGAACTATTTCCTATCAAGGAATTATCAGCTTATTAAAAATATACAAATCATGCACTAAGAATTAGAAATCTTTGAAAATGTGGAAAATTACCATACTTGCACTCTTGAAAAGTTTTGTTAATTTTTGTATGAATAAATTAAGTTGTAGATTTTGTGTAGTTAACAAATTTTTATCCACATGCAAGGTACGGGCTCGTTAGCAGATTAAAGAGCTCTGAGGTCGACTGCTAAGCAATTTACCACAGATATAAAGACGGGAAAAAGTTACTCTCCCCTTCAGCCTTGTGTCTAAATTGTGGAGTGTGGTGGTGCCATCTCTTAATAGTTAAACCAATCATAATCATTCTGTTAGGGGTAATGTTGGTCATCTTTTAAGTGCCCCTTAACAATCAGTTATTACTTATATGGCGTTGACAAGGGCAAGTGCCTCCAAATTTAAGAAAAAATATGAAGTTTGAAAGTTTTACCAAAACAAATGAAATGAATTTAAAAAAAAAAAACCTTTAAAACTAAATATTTATACTTATTTAAGTATAAAATTCTCCAATATTTTAAAATATAGATAAATTATATAAATGGACATCTACAGGTTTTTAGTTTTTTCATCAGTTTTCTTGAATATGATTTCAAGAACATCATTCATAGCAGAAAAATGACAATGGCAACAATGGGCAGGAGGATTCCAAAACTTCTGTCATGGTTTCACGTTTCTTATTGCATGAAGTCTGATATGGATGTTCAGATTATCAGTCCTAGTAAATGATTTTCCACAAATATGACAGTTGAAAAGAGTTCTCACTTCCGAATGAGTTTCCATATGCATTTTCATCCTCCACTTTCTGGTAAATGTTTTAAGACATATTTGACAAGCATATGGACTTGATAGATCTAAGCCTAAAAAAGAGCATTGCAGAATAAATAAATGCCCCAAATAAGTACATTTGAACAAGGTTAGTAGATGCGTAAAATAAGAATTAATAGAATTAAGTAGTTTATGTTTATTTTTATGCAGATACTAAATAAAACAAAAGCATAAAATAGAATGATCAGGGCTGCGCCAAGCATGATCGGCGCCATAGTATAAATATCTTGTGAGAGCTTCTATGCTCTGGTGTTCAGGGAACATATAGTTAACACCTTGAGAGAGGTTTTGTATACAAATATAAAAAGGAAAAAAATACGTTTGACATTTAATTTATACAAAAAATCATGAGTGAATATTAATTTTGGAATATGGTGTACCTTTTTACTTCATGTCTCGAAATCATTTCAAGTTCAGCAGCTCCTCTAATATGCTAATAATACATTTGGAAAAGGAAAATATTTTAAATGTCAAAGTTAACGTCAATTTAAATATCTATCTAATCCGTAAATGATGCATAATTAATAAACTTTTATGCCTGTCAAAACAAAACAAAATGAGCAATGGCGCAACTAGAAAATAGTTTTAGAGGGGCACATTAGAAGAAAATTCTCTTTTAAAAAGAAAAGTACACGGGTTCTCCCCAGAAAAATTTTGAAACTTGTAGTTTATTAAACGCAATTTTAAATGGTCTTTGATGGTGTTATTGGGAAAAAAGGTACAAGGGGCTCTGCGGAAATTTGTAAAAGTTAAAGCCTTCAAACATGATTATAGGCAATTTTTATTGATGTTAGAACAAGGCATGGAGAACTCTGTCATTCCACCCCCCCTCCCTTTTTTTTTTTGAAAAGAAGAAAAATAGATGGAAATCCGTTCCTGCTCTCCTCTCTAATTTTTCGAAATTGAACTTCCAAAATTTGAACAATTGTAGACTACTTTGAAGAATTTTACAGGAAGGGAATTCTGGAGCTCCCCCCTGGAAATTTTTTCAAAATTCAAATCCTAAGAACTTAACCAATATTCTATGATATTAGGGGAAGGTTATTAGGTTCAGAGGCTATTCCACTTAGATTTTTCATAAGTCATTTTTAAAAACCTTTGATAATATTAAAGGAAAGCGGTTCGGGGGCCCATGCCCAAATATTTTTTTTACTTGAAATCTTAAAAGCGAGATGCTAAACCATATTTGGTAACATTAGGGTCGGCAATCTTTTGAAATTGAGGCTCTAGAGACACAAATTTCGGTGATTTTCGAACACAGTTTCAAGTGATGTTGTTTGGTATTCGGGCCTGAGAATGATGCATAAATTACTAGAAAATTCACACACATGAGGGGGCAAAACTGACATATGTCCATAGCCGCCCCCTTAAATCAAGGGACTCTTCCCTTCTCTTTATTAGAGGCCCACGATATTAACAGTTGATTGAAAAATGATGGTCTTGATCGACTCGCATGTTACGTGTTTAAAGAAAAAAGAATAGACTTACTAAGTGTGTGTTTCATACTTTTCTCATGTTATACTTTGAGCTTTGCATTGGAATGAGGGAGTCTACTGCGGCTATTTGTCTCAATTTTTCAGGTTGTGTCCTGAATTTTGTAGAGAAATTCCTTTAATTAACATTAACTTAAAAATCCAAATGACCAGTTTTTTTTAAAAAAGAAAAAGCTTCAGGGGCACCGCCCAACTAACCAGCTCCTTACCCCGCAGCATCTTTGAACCCCCAATTTTTTGGTGCACCAGCTGCCTATGCCTATTTCCGAAAAACCTTGAAAAGTGCTACATGCATAACATACAAAAGTAATCTAAGACAATGGTTCTCAACCTGTGGCATGCGCACCGCTCGAGATAGGATCATGCTTCTTGTTTTGGGGAGGAGTCATTATCTGAAGAGTGCAATTTTCGTGCCATTATGTTATCTGGAGCAAAATTTTTGAATTGAAAGCCCCCAAAATGCATCTTTAGACTATATTTGATAGCTTAACCGGGGGTCATGACCCCTTCCCCTCTGATTCCGTACTTAGTACTCCAAGTGTTATGTAAAAAACTGTAAGGGTGAGGTTAACTTTGAAAAAGTGCATAAATTATACTGATGCATTTATAAAAGTGACAAACGTTTAAGCATAGTGATAAGGAAATAGGCTAAAATGAGAGTAATTGAACTTGTTAATACTGCATGTTTGCTAGATAAAGAATCTGGATGTAAGCATATTATTGTGAAAGAATATTTAACAGGTAAAAAGCAAACAAACAAACACAAACATGAGACATGTATTAAAAAAGGATGTTATTAGAGCATTAATGCTAAAGTACATCATGACACATTTTATTAAACATTCTTACCTAGATCAACACCACACATTTCCCATTGATATGTGATGTTATTTCAATCAAACATCAATATATTTTCGAACTTTACTTTAGTTAAAAACTGCATCAAACACATAACAAAATGATAAAAAAAATGCAACAAAAGAGACAAGATGGCAGTAATTCATAACTGCAACAAAAGATATATACAAGAAATTACTTATTTACTCGCATGATTTCTCTTTCCTGGTTTTTATTACGGCTCATAAACAAGATCAGAATTAAATTTTCAAAAAAGCATCTAGATAGCTTTACAAATTAAAATTCAAATAAAACAGAAATTTAGAAAGAATATTGCATACATAAAATCACATTATAAAATTTTCAAAATGAATGTTTGTTCCTCTTAATGCTGAAATTAATAAAGAATACACCCCAAGAAAGAAATGTCAATATTAATCATATCTGTTTAACTTTTCATTACAAGTTTGGCAAATTCTTCTTCAGTAAAAATTGTCAGAGAAGAAAAGAATAATTTAAAAATTTTGCATGTCACTACTTCAATCCTAAAGGAAAGATAAGTTAATTTTTTGAAAATATTTTCTTAATTTGTTTAAGAAATTGGATTTTAAGATATTATGGTAATGAGTTGTGATGACTACATTTTAAAGGTGCCAAGAGATTTTAAATTGTTAGCCAGTAAATTAGCCAGATTTCAAAGTCTTTGCCAAAGACCAATTTTAACAAAAATCAGAGAAAAAAGTATAATTTTAAAAACTATAAAATGCAAACTCCTGCAGTTATATTTTAAAGATGCAGCATACACTGATACACTCAAACACTTGTTTTCTGGGGTTTATTTTCTGTAACAGAATTTTTAACAATTTTATAATGTAAATTTAAAGATAGTATTTGTTTCTGTGGAATTTTTGTAGAATTTCCTTTTTCCCAAATCAGTGTTTGCTTTATTGCATTTGGTGCAGAGACTAATGTTTGAAGTGGAATCTGATTTTTACGGCTTTTCCGGTTGGATAGAAGTGGAGGAGGAGAGGATAAAACTTACTTCATTAGAATAATTTACAACAAAACTAAAACACTTATGCAACAACATTATAAAAAGTCAATTTCTCCAAGGGACATTTTCATTTTCCACTTAATGTTCAGATCAATTTCTGCTTGAATTACATTATCCTTCCTGAGAAGAGTCAGTAAAGTTATGTGCCGATCTCATATGTCTCATGAGGTTTCCGGACCATGCAAAAGTACGAGCGCACAATTTGCATCGATGTAGCCTCCTCACTTCTGAATGGGTTTCTACATGGGTTTTCATGCGATGTCGGGTCGTGAAGGTCTTAGCACATATATAACAAGAGAAAGGCTCGCCGATGAAAGGACGCCTGGAAATTTTCCCTGAAAGTTGACAAGATCAGAATCCTTTACATACATTCAGGTACCGTAAATAAAACATATATAATTTTGGATATAATAGAACTAAAATTTGAATATTGATTGCAACATATGAAATATAGAAAGCAATGTCTTTGACCAAGACACTGATCTATTTAAATTTTGAAATGGCTTATTATTAGGAATTTAAAAGTAAGAAATAAAAATTACTCAGCATACTGTAATTAAATGGGTCTTTTTTTGGATTGAATTGAACAAACCTTTTTATAAATATAATAATGCACACAATTATTTTAAGGAAATCAGTTACTTATTAATTTTATTAAATTGGTCTCCCTCCTTATCAGAAATGTAACGGCAGTTCATATTTCTGTTTAAAAAATATATAAATGGAGAGAAAAAGCTACTTTATCTTTCACTATTTTTTTCCCATTTATTTTTACTAAATATACATTTTTTTATCATTAGCAAATTGTAAAAGGGGGAAAATTTAGTGTTTTTAAAAAATTTCAACAGTTTAATTTTCCTTGGGGAAAATGGTACAATCAGAGATCAGAAACTTTTAATGGGGAAGAAAGACCAATTCTTGAATAAGAAAGACAAAGTTTAAAGCATTAACAACATTATTTAAAAAAAGAAAAATAAAAAAAAGTACTAAAAAGCAGTGCAGAGACATCTGCATTTATGCCATTTCCTTTTTATATAAAAACTTAGACAAAATTTAATTAATAATAGCTCTTTTAGCTGTGACAATTAAATGACAGGTAATTCCTTAAAACAATTCATACTCCTATGCGTTTGCCCATGCAGTTAATATAAAATGTCAAAAATTTAGAAACCTGTCTGTATTAGCCATTAACAACCATGAATAAGGAAAATTGCAGAAGAAACCAATGTATCTCTATGGGGAAAGGATTTATATATTTTTATATTACTTACGCAAATTGCAATCTGATCACTAGTAAGCCAAGAGAAATTTAACTTACTACTTGCAATTTAACATTTTGCAAAATATCTTATGTAGTTGTATATAGTTGTTTTTCAGGCCTATTAAGTTTTGTTATTCACATATTTTAATATAAAGTTCTTTGTGCATTAGTACTTGTTGTTGTCATTTTCAGTCTGTATCTCTTAAAATCACATTGAAACTGCCTAAAACTTCTCCAGCATTGCTATTGCTACAACTTTAGTAGCATTTGACCGAATTGTTACAGTTGAATTTTCATCACCATTATCATATTACTTAATGCTTTTTCCCAAAACATCAAACATCATTTGATGTAACTTTCTTACTGTTTTTAAATTGCTGTCAACGTCAATGAAAAACAGTGAAACTTTCTTACTTTATCAATAGTTTAGCAAATAATGGACTGAAGTGACGTGCCTAAAATAGGGGAAGGCATTGCATTGTCAACACAAAATGATTCAACAAATGCTCTTCGAAAAAACTACACAAAAAAGATTCATAATTTACAACAATTTTTAATGATCTACTTTAAATAATTTGTAACTTTTAACAATATCTAAGATACAAGTTGGGCTTAATAGTAAAAAATTCATTCCATTTCAATATTGACTCCTTATTTCATTTTCCAGCTACTGTCTGATCACTGATTGTCTGGAAAGACAAACGTCCATTTTATAGCCGTAAATGGACGAATCTATTACCTTTTACTGATGTCAGCTTTTGCAGAAGCAGAGTCTCATTCAAATGAGCGGAATACGCGCATCAAATTTTTACTTTTCTCCCTTATTGACATAGATTCATCTCATCTGGACGTTTGAAAATTCCATGCAATCCATGGTTAGACAATAATATTTCCTTTAAAATTTCTTTTTTACAAAACTTAAATATTCTTTTCAATTTTTCAATAAAACCTTAAAAAGTTTCTATTTTTATACACTTGAAACGTCTTGACATTTTGCTGTGGTATTGAAACTTGGATGAATTAAACGTCATCATAATTTTAAACAAATGTTTTGTCTGAATTTTAATTTTAAAAATGTCATTTACTTTTAATGATAAGTATATGCATGTGTGTGAGTGATAAATATCAGAAAATCATTATTGACATCAATATTTTTCAATGTTTTAGAGAGGATCCTCTGAATTATTTGTCAAAAGCCAATCAAAAAGTTTTAAAACGTTAAAACTTTTTGATTGGCTTTTAATTCACTAAGAAATAATTAAAAAAATAATAACATAATGATTTGCAAAAAATGATAAATGCCATAATCATGTTTTTATGATCTTTATTAATTAATTCAAAAAATGAAGAAATGTGATTTTACCACATCAAAGGTATTCAGCAACAAACATTAAACAATTCACATTTATAAATTTACAAAGGACATCAACATTAAAAAAAAAAAAAAAAACATGTCAAAGAAAACTGCACAACAGTACATTAAATATTTCAGCATGAAAACCTTCAACATATATACTGGAAGGTAAAGTGCAGTATCTGCAGGAATGAGGTTTTGAAACATTTGAAGAAACGTGTTTCGAAGTTCATACTAACAATAGGGAAATGTAATTTGATGGTTTTTTTTTCCTGCTTTCTTTTTAGTAAAAACCAAATAAGCGAACTAGTACAATAAAACTACAATACAATATATGACGACAAAAATACAAAAAAAAAAAATTATAATAAATAAATAAATTTGCAGAGACTGCACCTCACATTCCTAGGGCAGTTTAAAGCTCTGTTAGAACACATGAGTTTTAGCAGCAAAACAACTTTCATTTGGTAATTGTATATTTTGGACCAAAAGAAAAATGCTTTATAATACAGTGGAATCCGATTAATGGAACCACCAGTTAATCGGATCAGCCAATTATTCGGATCAAATCTTAAAAAACCAAAACCAATCCCATTACACAAGCCTAATATTATTCGCTTACTGAGACCGAAAATCTGTTTAATCGGAGAAGGAACATGAGAACAAATTGGAAAAAAAAAAGGGACACTTTCGTTGACACACTGCGAGTTTCAAGTGTGTCAACGAACTTAATAATTAACGAAATACAAATTAATAATGGTTCCTTGTAATTTTCAATTAAACCCATCAATATTTACAGGGGAAAAATGGTTAACGAAACTTATATTTCATGGTGGCACTGTTCCAGCAGAAATCAAAATTTCATGAAATTTCAAATTTCTTCAATTTAGTTGTAAAATACAAAATTTACATTTCATTGGAAATTTTTAATGACTGGTTAGTACTTTTTAGTACTTATTTCTTCACTTGAATCGATATTGGCTGAAAGGAAAATCTAAAACGGTATCGATCTGGGATGAGTGTAAAAAGATTATTCGCTTTAATTTATTTTTTAATGGAAAAATTTCATAAACAGCCATTCTTCTTCTTTGTATGCTTACCATACATATGGGGCTCACAACAATCATAAAGGCATTTGTATGTTTTATGTAAAGCATGTTTGGTCAAGTTACATAGGTCCTGTTTGTTTTTGGAACCAGCCGGTTATTTGGACCAAAAAGGTCCCATCCCCATGTGGTCCTACTAACCGGAATCGACTGTGGTATTACATTATTACATAACTAGAATCTAATTAAGATGGTTCACTATGTTGTACTACTATATATCGAAATGAAAAATGGTTGCAATACTAAAAGCAATAAGTTCACAATTTCCCTACAAGAAAAAAAAAATTCTTTTACAGAATTATTTACATTTCAATTTAAGTTCATATAGACTATGGACTAGGGCTGGGCGATGTCAGAATTTTACTACAGCGATATATCACTCTTAAAATTTCAATATTTTTGATATATTTAGTTTGTTAAATTTAACATTTCATGAGGGGGGGGGGACTGCAAAAACTATTACATAAGTATCTGCAACAGAGAAAAGCCATAGGCCATCTTGGTGAATAAATATTTTAGCAATTTATTCTAATAATTTAACTACAGCAAGGATTCTCATGTGTTTGTGTCAGGGGGGGAGGGGGAATCATGAGGCAGATTATACCATAGAAACGTTTGGAGAAATTACTTTAGAAGAATTTAAGTTTTTTATTAGTGGGTCGCAATTCTTGAGGGAAAAGAGGACTTGGTAAAATTGAGGGGTGTCATCGCAGTCGGGGGAATGGGCACCCCTAGTTACATCATCTGCATATTAAGATATGCTACAGAGAAAACGCCATTGGACATCTTGAAAAGCTCCGATAGCCGATGGTTAGAGTGGTGGGCTTCGAGCGAGTGGCCCTAGGTTGGTCCCAGTCGGAGAAAATCTGCAACTTACTTTTGAGTCTGAGAAGGATTTCATTTGCACAAATTGTGTTGAACTCTCAGAAATCAGAGTTAGGATGCTTACTTTGGAGGGTGAGTTAGCATTAGGCTGTAGGCGTGTAGATGGGGTAAACACTCCAGAGGGAAAGGGGGAAGTTAGCAAAAAGGAGGTTGGCATTAGCTGTGTGTTAGATAGTGGGAATATTCCAGAATTAAAGGAGGAAGTTAGTAAAAAGGATGTGGGAATTAGCTGTGTGTTAGATAGTGGGAAAATTCCAGAGGTAAAGGGAAAAGTTATTGCTGAGGCGACTGACTGGGAAACAAAGGGTATAATTTTGGGAGATTCAATGGTGCGTGAGGTGGGAAACTCAATAGGCAGAGTTAGACGTAAGGTGGCTAGATGTTGTTTGCCAGGGGCTCGGGTGAGAGATGTAAATAGGGTTGCTGAAAAGAAGGGGGTATTTAATAAAGAGGATGTAGTTACTTTGTGGGTGGGAACTAACGATGTAGGCCATAGTAACAATGATGAGTTTACAAAGGAATGGGATTCCCTGTTGGACAAAGCAACCAACTGTTCGGCAAATGTCCAAGTGGTTGGTTTGCTTCCCAGGTATGGAGTGCATAGGAGTTGGTTAAACCAACGGGCTAGGTGTATGAACCTGGTACTCAAGGAAATTTGCGTTAAGCGTAGTATCAGGTTTATTGATGTGTGGAGTAGATGTAAACGAGATTGGATTGCTAGGGATGGCCTACATCTGAGCTCTACAGGGGTCAAAATGGTTAGTGGTTTGGTTTTAGAGGCTTCAGAATCAAAAAACTAAGTTGGAATGGGGGGCATGGTTTAAGGAGCAGAATTCGAAAGGGTACTAACTATCGGGATTTTAGTAGAAACGGAAATAGGGTGGCTAATAAGAGAAAAGATTTTAACACTTGGGATTCAAACAATCGTGCAGCATTAAATAAAAGTAAGATGGGCTTACTTAAGGTTTTTTATACAAATGCTCGTAGTATTAGGAACAAGATGGAAGAATTGAAAAGCATAATTATAGATGAGAGGTTGGATATTATTGGAGTTACCGAGACATGGGCTACCGAAAGTGATGATGATTTATTATCTATTGCTGGGTATAATTTGTTTAGACAAGATAGAGTAGGTAAAAGAGGTGGTGGGGTTTTATTTTATGTCAGAGACACTTTAATTTGCAATGAATTGGTAATTAATGATAAACCTAATGAGATTGATATGATTTGGATGGAGTTGATTAGTAATAAGGGCAAAAAACTACGTTTGGGGAATATTTATAGGCCACCCAACTTAAGCCAGGGTCAAGACGAACAGATGTTTAGTATTATTAGTGACATTTCTAGCAAGGGGTCAGTCATCATAATGGGAGATTTTAATTTTCCAGGAATTGATTGGAATAATTTTTACCATAGTAATAGCAGAGAAGAGGATTTTTTGAAAGTAATTGGTGACTGTTTCTTAGATCAAATTGTAACTCAGGGTACTCGACAGGACGCGATTTTAGATCTAGTTTTCTGCGACATGGAAGGCTCTGTTCAGGGGTTATGTGTAGGGGAACACATTGGAGATAGTGACCACAACAGTATTAGGTTTGGGATTAAATTTGATATGCACAAAGTAGAGAATTTTAGGTTTGTGCCCAATTTCAGAAATACTGACTTTGTGGCACTTCGGCAGAGTTTGAAAGCAGTTTTTCTTCTGGATTGGACAATAGCGATGTGAATCTTCAGTGGGCAGAGTTTAAGGAAAATCTAGCGAATACGGTTAGGGATCATGTTCCTTTTAGGAGAAAGGGTGTCAACACTAAAATTTGGCCAATGTGGTTCTCCAGGGAAACTAAAGACGCTCTAAATTACAAGCAAGCTGCTTTTCATAGGTTTAGAGAAACAGGTCACAGTGCAGATAGGCTCCAATATTGTAAGGCAAGGCGTAAATTTAAGTATTTGGTACGGATTCAGAAAAGAGAGTTGGAGCAAAGACTGGCAGATAACATAAACAGGAATCCCAAGAGGTTTTTTGCATACGCTAATTCGGGGAAAGTTCGAAATAGTCATATTGGGCCACTGGTTGATGAGCACGGAATTTTAATTCAGGATGATAGTGATATTGCTAATGTTCTTAATAACTTTTTTTCGAGTGTTTTTAACGATAACTGTATCTCAACAGTTGACACCAACAAGACACAAGCTATAGTACAGCTTGAGGACTTTGTATTTTCTAGGGATGACGTTTTACTTCATTTGAAAAAAATTAAAGAGACTAAGGCTCCGGGGCCAGATAATATTTATCCGAAAATTTTAGTTGAATGTGCAGAGGAATTAGCAGATGTAATCGCAAACATTTTCAATGCTTCTTATAATTCGGGGACAGTGCCAGAGGACTGGAAGCTGGCTAACATTACACCGCTCTTCAAGAAAGGGTCTAAAGGGAGTGCGGGAAATTATAGACCTGTGAGTCTAACTTCGGTGGTTTGCAAAATTTTTGAAACATTGATGAAAATTAAGATAGTAAATTTTCTAGAGACTAATAATCTATTGACTAGTTTTCAGTACGGTTTTAGGAAAGGTAAATCTTGTGCAACTAATTTATTACATTTCTATGACAAAGTTACCATGGCTTTGGACAATAAGAAGCCTGTAGATGTTGTTTACATTGATTTTCAAAAAGCTTTCGATAAGGTACCGCATGTTGCTCTACTTAGCAAATTAGCTGATATAGGAATAGGAGGGAAAACTTTCATTTGGGTAAAAAATTGGCTGACCGGAAGGAAACAAAGAGTAGTTGTAAGGGGAAATTATTCTAATTGGAGTGAGGTCTTAAGCGGGGTTCCTCAAGGATCAGTGTTAGGGCCTGTTTTGTTCATTGTCTTTATGAACGATATTCACAAAAATATTTCTGGGAACATGAATTGTTTTGCTGATGATGTCAAAGTTATGGGGACTGTAGAAAATGAAGAACAAGCAAATCAGCTGCAAGAGGATCTAGATCATATTACGGAGTGGGCTGATAAATGGGGTATGGCTGTTAATGTTGGGAAATGTCAAGTGCTACATTTAGGGCATGGAAATAAGTGTACAAGTTATTATTTGCAAGGTTCAGTCATTAGTCAGGCAGACAAAGTTACTGATCTGGGGATCCTAATAAGTCAGGATTTAAAGTTTAGCCAACAGTGCAGCATTGCTAGCAACAAAGCCAATAAGATGCTTGGGTTTATCAATAGATCTATTTCAAATAAATCTAAAGAAGTTCTTCTGCCCTTATATAGAAGTTTGGTAAGACCCCATTTGGAGTATGCTGTTCAGTTTTGGTCTCCTTATCTTAAGAAAGACATTAATGTATTGGAAAGGGTTCAAAGGCGGGCTACAAGGCTAATAAGTGGACTTTCCCACTTAGATTATGATTCCAGGCTTAGAAGGCTAAAAATGTACAGTCTTGAGCAAAGAAGAGACCGAGGGGACATGATTCAGCTGTTTAAATTTATTAAAACGAAAGATGTTACGGGGCTAAAGTTTAGCACTGAAAACAGGACAAGGGGTCATTGTTTTAAGCTATTTAAATCTCAGGCTAACATGGATATTAGGAAAAATTATTATTTTAGCAGGGTAGTGGAACCTTGGAACAGCTTACCGGAAGAGGTGGTAATGAGCAAAGGAGTAGACAGTTTTAAGAGGGCCATTGATCTTCACTGGGGATTGTAAATTGACTAGGACCAGTCTAGCTGGGCCCAGAGCCTGTTGCTGGTCGTCACTTTTGTATTTGTATTTGTATTTGAAAATATTCCATCGGTTTAGTCGAATAATAATAGCTAAAGCCCATTGGGGGGGGGGGGAGTCTTGATGCTGAGTATACAATTGAAATTATCAGAGAAGTTATTTTAAAAGGAGTTTAGTCTCTTAAATAAGAGGAGAGGGGAGAGGGATATAAATTTGAGAGGGGAGAGGGATTTATGCGAATAATAATAGCCATAGCAATATATTAGATTGATAACAGCCTTTGCAGGGGGAGGAAGGTCATGACGTAGACAATGCCATTAAATTTTTTACAGAAGGATTTTAATCCATTAAAAAGATGGTGGCGTTATACTTTTGTTTGGGGGGGGGGGAGCTGATAAAATTGAGGGGAGCCACCACTCGGGGAGGGAAATTGGCACCCCAGCTACGTCACATACAGGTCATTCCATACAGATTCAACGGATGAGTGTGCTTGACCATTTTTAATTTTTTTGAAACTCATATCCCAAAAAGATGCATATGAATAATGTTTAAAACCACTTTTATTTTTTCTCTAACCTTAACCCTTGATTTTTTAGAGGTCATCAAAAGTCATTTTCACAGTCAAAAATGGGACTTTTAGACCTTTGCATTTTGGCCAAAATCTATTTGAATTACATTTATGGCAGTTAATTTTACGCTTGGATGCTAAAGTGCATAAGATCATAGTCTTACATGCTGAGTTACGTGGTTGTAACTTAATAATTAAAATAATGGCAACAGGTTAAAGTTCAAGGTCAAATGTAAAATTTTTACTCATTTCAAAGCGGGATAACTCGCGTAGGGGACAGAAACACAAAATGAAATACAGCAAAAACTAATCACTGGAACCACGCTAAAAAGAATATGTAACTGTTGCTGTGTGTTTGCTTACCCTTTATTGGTTACAGCTCCTCAAAGATCAGAAAAATGAGAAAAAATGACATTTTTAGACCCCTGTAAACCAAAAGGGGATGGAATTAAAAATGAAATTTCTTGGCCAATTGAATATTCTATTCAAGTACTATACTTGTTATATATATTGTTTTGTGTATTTGGTTTGTAAAAAAGATACAGGTCTTTGAATTTGAGCAATTTTGCTAGTTAATTTACGCACTAAAACAGAAATAAAAAGTGTGAAAACTTCATTGCACTTTCTTAAATGGCCTATATAATATATTTTTCTGAAAAAACATATTTTAAGTATAAAAAAAAAACTATTTTAATTTGATGACTTAGAAATATTTGGAGATGAATGAGTAGTTCATTCTTAATTGACAGCTTAAGTAGTAAATTTATAGACTATCTACACACACAAATTTTCAAAACACACAAACATATGCTCTGTACATTAACATATCTAAATTGCCTTAGACATATGCAAAAATATTGCATATACAAAATTTAAATTTTAAAAAGTGCATTTTTTATTTCTTGTTTGAGTGTAGTTTTGAAAAAATGAACTCACCAAGTAGTTCTATAGTTGTAAAGGTGACTCAAGTATATGGCGTTTTGGAATGCTTTACCAAGGCACATTCATAATTTGATACTTTGAAAATGTACTAGGAGCAAGACAATGACGGGTTCTAAATTTAGTGATCAACACAAGCTATGTAATAACTTTTTTGACAATAAAGAGCATTTTCTTTTGATAGTCTTTTTAGTAACACACTATTCTTCATACTTATTGCTAGGGGATAATAATTTTACAGTGATAATATTTAAATAAGGTGGCATAAAGCAGTGATTAAATGTTGTATTAGGAATTTTATTTGCAGAGTCAAACCTTTTGTGCAGCATTTTTTCAGCTAGTTTAATATACTGAATGCTCAAAAGGATACATGCAATGTTTAGTAGCAAAAATGCAGAAGGTATACATTTCTGTAGGAATTAAAATGTGACTTCTAGTAGTTCTTTGCAAGCTAGTCTTAGTAGTATCAATTCTTTTTACTGTTCTTCTGATTCTGTTACAACGTCCATTCCTGTGTGATATTGCATAGAAATGCCATTCAGCTCTCAAGTTGACATCCATTTCTTGATTACAGAAATAAAGAAAGTGCTTTCTATTTTTGTTGCGTATTTGAGTAAAGTATTTCAGTACGCCACATGCTGTGTTACCACCAGAACTATAGTACTATTGTGTGAGTTCATTTTCTTTAAACTACACTGAAGCAAGAAATGAAAAACGCGCCTTTTTTCCCCTTTCAACTATGTAGATAATGCTTTTGCACGTGTTTAGGCAAGTTACATAAGTTAATGTACAGATCGTATGTTTGTATGTATTGAAAATTTGTGTAGATAGCAGGGTTGCCAGACGTCCCGGATTTCAAGAGACAGTCCCGTATTTTGAAAAATTGTCCCGCGTCCCGGGGAACTTCCATACGGGACGGCTAATGTCCCGTATTCTTGCTGATAACAATATTTTAGAGAATGAGGCATTATTTTAAAGGAAAAAATAATGGGCAATAAGAAAATCATGTGGCAACAAACGCAAAATTTTTTTTTTTTTTTGATTTTGTCCATGAGGAATCGAATGGTTACTTCTTATTGGCTCATTGACTAATGTTTGAAATATATCTCTGCGCCTGCGTCGTCAATCGCAATGAAAACGATTTTTATAATTTGATGGGCGACATTTTGTGAAGTTTAATGCTTTGTTGCAAATGAAATTTTCAGATTTATCATGAATAAGCATGTTAAAAATACCCCCCCCCCCCTTTTTCACTTCTAGAGGCCAGTCCCGTATTTACTGTTCTTAATTCTAGCAACCCTGGTAGATAGTCCATAAATGAACTATTTAAGCTGTCAATCATGTATGAACTACTCATTTATGTCCAAATATTTCTAAGTTATCAAATTAAAATAATTATTTTTATACTTAAAATATCTTTTTCCAGTACAATATATTACATAGAGCACACTATACATAATTTAAGAAAGTGCAATGAAGTTTTCACACTTTTTATTTCTGTTTTAGTGTGTGAATTAACTAGCAAAATTGCTCAATTTCAAAGACCTGTATCTTTTTTAAAAACCAAATACACAAAACAATATATATAACATGTATAGTATTTGAATGGAATATTCAATTGGCCAAGAAGTTCCAATTTTAATTTCATCCCCTTTTGGTTTACAGGGGTCTAAAAATGTCATTTTTCTCAATTTTCTGATATTTGACCGGCTGTAATTTATAAAGGGTAAACCAACACACAATTACAGCTATATTTTCTCATTAGTGTGACGCCAGTGACTAGTTTTTGCCATATTTCACTTTGTGTTTTTATCCCCTAAATGAGTTATTACCCTTTGAAATGAGTAAAAATTTTACATTTAACCTTGAACTTTAACCTGTTGCCATTATTTTAATTATTAAGTTACAGTCACGTAACTCAGCATGTTAGGCTATCATCTTATGCACTTTAACATCAAAGCGTAAAAGTAGCTGCCATAAATGTAATTCAAATAGATTTTGGCCAAAATGCAAAGGTCTAAAAGTCCCATTTTTGACTGCGAAAATGACTTTTGATGAATTCTAAAAAATCAAGGGTTAAGGTTAGAGAAAAAATAAAAGTGGTTTTAAACATCATTTATGTGCATCTATTTGGGATATGAGTTTCAAAAAAGAAAATGGTCGAGTGCACTCATCCATTGAATCTGTATGGAATGACCAGACATGCCGAACGCTACGGATTATCCGTACTTATTACGGAACAAATTTTAAAAAGTAAGTTAACTACGAATTACGGAAAAGGCCCTTTTTTCTACGGAAAATTTTTGGGACATCAACAAACGCTAAATGCGATGAAAAAAATTTTTTGGTGATTGCCAAAGCGAGCGAGTACTGACGATTATGGAAGTCTGCAGCCGCAGACAATGGGAGATGGAGAAATGGCGACGGTAGAAAGCAAAAGAATCCGGTTCTAACCGGAAATTCTCCCCACCAAGTTGGGTGATATTTGTAGCAAGCCTGCTTTATGAGAGAAGGAGAGATAAGAATTTCTGCAGGCATTGCATTTTTCTTGTGTTTGTTGTGTCTTTAGTCTGGTGTTTCTTTTTTCTCATTTGTTTATTTTCTTTAATGGATGGAAACAAACGATGTCAGAGAAAAAAGATGTCAGAAATTCAGAGACGTTTACACTAATGAGTTTCCTTGCTTGGAAAAATCTAAAATATCGGAAACTATGGCGTTTTGTACAATTTGTATAAAAAACTTCAGTTTGGCGCACAGCGGCCGCGACATTGTCGGCGGCACGTTTCAGCGAAGTCGCATACTGAAAACTCCAAGGCGGTGCAAAACACCAAAGAAGTCTCCACTTTCTTCAGAAAAAAAGATGAAAACTTGGAAGTTATCAAAGCAGAGTGTCTTTTCACTCGTTTTTTGATTGAGTATAATTTTCCCATTGCTACTGCAGACCATTCTAAACAGCTGTTTAAGGAAATGTTCCCAGACTTTTTCTTCAAGTTGTTTAAATTTTTAAGAATGATTTTTGTTGGAAGAAAAACAATCGAAGGAGGAATTAGTCAGCACGGCATGGTTTAACTATCTTCTGTTTGGCTTGCAACAGATTTCTAGAATTCATGGACTCAGACTAAAAAGTTCAACTGTTTCATTTTTTTTCCTTTAAAGACTTTGCTTTAAATGTGTTTTTAAATATCTTGAAAAAATAAGCTGCATTAAGAACAGTCATCCTCATGTGAAAACGGTATGTCATTTAAAAAATTTATATTAACTTTTGTTATTAGTTCTGTACATATGAATAAATATTTTGAAAATTGCTTTAAGGTTTTCTGCCATAGCACACAAAATTATTTAAGTGGATTCATAGTATTTAATATTAGATTCATGAATGCTCTTGATACAAAAAGGAAATCATACTTGCATTAAGCAGTGAAGAAATTCAAATTATTATCCAGTGTATATTTAATTCCATAATTTCCTCTTATAATCTTGATGAACAAATTTACTTGGTGTAATACATATAACCTTTTAATTTTCGACGTCGCTATATATTTGACTTTCGACTTTTGTGTTAGCGTTTGTCGGGCATTGTAAACTACTGATAAGCACTGAAAACTACTGAAAATTTTTTGAACTTCTACTGAAAGCTTGAATAAGAGAGTGGCATCTCTGAATGACCCATACATTATAAGATCTGCAATACAGAAAAGTCATTGAACATCTTAATAAGCAAATGTTCCAGCAATTAAGACGAATGATAATGCCTAGAGTAGGGTACCCATTCGGTGTGTGTGTGGGGGGGGGGTCTTGAAGTTGACTATGCCATTGAAATTAACAGGGAGCTTATTTTAAAAGTGTTTTAGTCTCTTAAGTAGGGATTCTTGCTTTTTTTTTGGGGGGGGGGGGTAGCTCGGTAAAATAAAAAATGAGGGAGGCCATCGCACTTATTGGGTATTGGCAGCCCTATCATTATGATCTATATATTAAGATCTGCAATAGAGAAAAACCAATGAAAATCTTGAAATGCAAATATTAAAGCAATTTATTCTTATAATAAAGCTGGGGTGCCCATTTAAAGGAAGGGGGGGGGGCATGACGCTGAAAATACCACTGAAACTACCAAAGGAATTATTTTTAAAGGATTTTAGACTCTCCACTAGGGGAGCCCGTTTTTTCGGGGAAGGGGGTATGACGCTCAGTACAATTGAGGGGTGTCGTCACAGTTGGGGGGATGTGCTTCCCTAATTATATTATTTGTATATTGAGATCTGCAATAGAGGGAAGCCATCAGACATTTTGAAAGCTTAATATTTAAGCAGTTTATCCCAATAATAATTGCAAAAGCAGGAATATGACCATGGGGGGGGGGGCATGAGGCAGACTATATAACTGAAAGAATGAGTTATTTCAAAAGGATTTAGTCTTTTTTTTTTTTTTGAGGATCCTGTTTTTTTTACGGGGAGGGAGGGCTTGGTAAAATTGAGGGGGGCAACACACTTGGGGAGAATTGGCACTCCTAGCTACATGATCTGCAGTAGAGAAAAGTTATCATAAATCTTGTGTGATCCGTAAATATTTCAGTAATTTACTCCAATAATAATAGCTGAAGTAGAAGTGCCCTTCCTTGGGGGGGGGGCATGAGACAGACTTTACCACTGAAGTAATTAATGAAGGTTTTTTAAACAGATTTTAGCCTCTTTTTAGTCTTAGTTATTTTCAAGAGGGGGGGGGGGCGTTAAATTGAGGAGGTCATCTTTGGGGAGGGGACACTTGACATATATCTATGCATAACAAGATATGCAATTGATAAAAGCCCTCGGTAAGTAATTTTTTCAATAACATTCGCTACAACGACCCTCACCCCACTTTTGTGGTGAGGGGGGCAAGCAAAGACCAAATTGTTGAAATTTTACAAAGGGTACTTGAAAATTTTCCAAGTCTTTGTGAAACAGACCTCATTATTACGTACATTTTCGAAGTGTGTACTCTAGTAAAAACTGTTTAAGCTTTTCCGAAATGATATTCATCCAATGGAACAAGTGATTCTATCTGAATGAAGCAAGCAACTTCTCTTACGGCAACCCTGGCTTTAGACTTGGTGCAGTGCTACAATGGCGCGTTCTTAGAGCGAAAACTAGCGAGATACAATTTTGTTTTGCAAAGCACGAAAATACGGAAAATTTTGCTTGTAATCATAACAAGGGAAAAAGACATGAAAATCCGTAAAACTTCTGGGAAATCTGGAAGAGTTGGCATGTATGATCCACTTATTAAGCACAAAGAATTAGGAACAAATATGCATTTTAAAGTCATTATTTCAATTAGTTCTTAGTTAAGACCGGTCAGACGATATAGTGGACAGATTTAAATCTGAATATCGTTACTGCGGTAATAAATATATATCGATACATTACGGTATATCGCCCAGCCCTACTATGGACTGAAGTGAAAATTATTATTACTAAATAAACATCTGCACATTTCAACATCTGAATTGAAACAATGTGTTCAATTAATGAATAATATGTTCACGACTCTAAATACAGAATAGTATACAGCATCATGACCAAAGCAACAATAAAATTTCTCCTTTACCTTGCAAATAGTTTAATATTTTTTTAAAACAAAAACATATTACATAAAGCAAATCCTGTTTAGATGATACTCTGGTTGAACATCACCAGTGAATTTTATTTAGAGCATGTAATGCTTCCCTTCCAACATGATTTTTGATGGTGCTTAGGGAAAAAGTAACGTAATTTTCTCAGTATACTATTTGATTTCTACTATAGAAGAATATAATAATCAATATGGTAAAAGCAGATGCTAAGAAGTGAATAATTTGATATAAATTATATGTTTTCATTTTAGGTTTGAGGAATTTTAATGTCTTGTGAGAGTTTGGGACTTTTCCCAAAATTTTATGTGTTGCTTGGATTTTTTAGTCATTATCAAGAAAATTATACAAAATAGGTTTTTAAAAATTCTAACTTGAGTCATAGAAATCTATGTTACAAAATTTCCTTTGTTCTTGAGAATAAAACTTAAATTTCCATTTCAAAATGCTGAAATAAAGGCCCTAGTGCTCAAACTAGGCTCCTGTGAGTAATTTTTATGTGCCTCTGCATATTTTCTGGCCAGGTAAAGGTGCGAGA
Source organism: Uloborus diversus (assembly GCF_026930045.1). Taxonomy (NCBI): domain Eukaryota; kingdom Metazoa; phylum Arthropoda; class Arachnida; order Araneae; family Uloboridae; genus Uloborus; species Uloborus diversus. The sequence goes on along the minus strand of NC_072734.1, from coordinate 63,278,786 downwards.
GCAATAAGGGCAAATGTGAAGTCTTCTAACATCCATATGAGTTTCCATGTGTGTTCGCATCCGGTAACTGGTAGTGAATTGCTTTCTGCAAATTGTGCAACAATATTTTTGCGAAGTAATTGTGCTGCCAATTGAATCTGAAAGAGTATAACACTATATCAAAAGAAAAACAATTTTGTAGCAAAACATGTGTTCTAATAAAATATTCAAAATAAAGGTAAGAGTTGTGATATTGAATTTTGGTAAATTATCTATAAATAACCAGTTTCACTTATCCCAACCAGCTTTAGTTCTTATTTCCTTGCATCCCTGTTCAAAGAAGATGCACAACCCGAAAGGTTGAGAAACCGCGTGTTGAGTTATTGCACCATATACGCAGATGTATTTTGGTTAAAATACAAACATTTTTATTTTTAAAAATGAATAACAGAAACGATTATGTTTGGCTCTGTGAACTTTAGGGGAAACCCACCTTTGAAGAAAAATGATACTGGTTTTTGACAGCCTGTTTGACAGTTTGAAATTTTCTTTATGTAACTAGAAACAGGAGAGATTATCAAACAAGTCAAATAGCTACTACTAGACAAAAACTAAGTGCTTGACTTTCTTTCCTCAACAGAGCAAATGTATGGTCATTCAGAGTAACTTTAATCTATAATTTCCTGATTTTTAAATGCTTCATTCATAAGTGCTAAACATTTATTGGCATGAAACTTAAAAAAAAAATAAAAAAAAACTCCCAAAGTATTGTAGAGTTTACTGAAAATTAAGTAACTAAAATAATGAAATCTGTTCAAAGTGAATTATTAGACTGGTTAAAAAAAAGCCTGTTACTCAGGGTCACTTTGAATCATGCGAGAAATGGGATGTAAAATTAGTTATTTTAGTTAAAGTAGCGCAACTTAGAGCCTAAAAATAAATAAATAAATAAATCATTTTTAAAAGTTCCCTTTTGTTATTCTAAAGCATAACAAGGTTTCTATCATTTATTATGTAGCACAGAATGGGGTGCTCATCTCCTTGTTATAGCAATGGCACCTCCCATAAGGAGAAGATCGAGACCCCTTAGAAAAGAGAAAAATGTCTTTGAACACCCCCAGGGGCATGCACAAGGAGGGAAAAGGGAGACCTGTTTGCCCGGGCCGGACCATGAGGGGGAATGAGATTTTTAAAATGCGGGGTGAAATTATGTAGGGACGAAGGGGAATGCAATATGGAGGGGACCCATAAAATATTCTGTGACAGAATCCAAAATTTTTGTGCAACCCCTGAACACCCCCATAAAAATTTCAATATCACAAGTTGTGCCATGAGCACCCTGCCTCTGGTAACCTCACCATACAATATTATTACGTAGGTTAAAAGATTTTGACCACCTTAAATGGCTATCAAGGGTAACATCCGAATAGTACTTCAAAACTTTTGGATGCAACTGATTTTGCAGTTTTGCCAACTGATCAGAAAAACAAAAAGTAGAAAACTGATATTATAACCTTGTCATCAAAGTGCTGCAAAAAGGCCTCAAACACAAGCATTATGCAAAGCCATATGCAACATTTTAAGGGGGGGGGGGGGTCAAAAATTTTCCCCATGGAAACCAATTTCAGTACATATTATAGATATTAAATTTGATATTTTTAATAACTTATTCATTAATGGCTGGAAAAGAAATTTTAATACATTTTTGCAAAGAGAAAAGTACTAAAAGCAAGGAAGTTCTTATTTCTAAGGGGGGGGGGGGCTTGAGTCCCCACTTGCCCCCCTATATGGGCACCCTTGCTCAAACAGTTTCTTTTGAGGTGAAATACACACACAAAAAAAGAGGTGGCGCAATATAAATTCATATACAGTGAATTCCCGTTACAATAAATAAAAAGACAAGGAAATATACATTTCACTGAAATACACATTTGAACCCGCTTTAATTGCATCATATTGTTTGAATTCCATTACAACGAAATTCTCCTTACAGTGTACAAAAATTTGCGTATGCTTGGAATTTGTTATAACAGGATTTCACTAGTTCAAAGTTACACAGAATAACTGTAGTTACAAAAAATATAAATAAAATAATTGGGGATTTAAAATTTTACAAGAAAGATAATCTGACATTTTTTGAGGTTACAAGGTACTCATTTCGAAAGCGAAAAAATTCTGAACTTTGGCAGACTAAGCAGTAGTCATGATGAATGCTTCACTGTAACTGCATCTAATGGTTCTGAAGTTCAAAACTTCTTCATATTAAAAAATAGATTCCTTGCAACTGAAATATGTGTGTGCACAATAAACTTTGCAATTAAAGCTTAGTCTCTCAATTATTTTCTGTACAAAGATAAAAATTTACTTCTTGTGTAGAGTCCTTTATCCTGCGTGATGAAGTCGAGCATGAAAACTTAATGAATCTTTTCGAGTAAAGGACTTTCTGCATATTGTGCATGGATAAAGAGGTCTCACTTCCGAATGTATGTCCATGTGCGTTTTTTGCCTTCGCTTTGAAGTAAAAGTCTTTCCACAAACTTCACAACTATATTTTATTCCTAAAAATAGATTAATTTACAACTAATTTATTTCATTCAATATTCAATTATTGTGTTGGTTATGACAAGTGAAAAGATATGTTTAGAGTTGATAGTTAGAAAACAATAAAATTTCATTTTGAACTTAATTCATGTGCGATGAATTCAATTACTCTGTGTTAATAGTTGAAATTATGTCGGATTGGATCAATAATCTCTAGTCAATAGCAATTATTGTATATTATAGGTAATTAGCAATTATTTTATGCTTATAAAATTCAAATGCAATATTTTATACAGAAACTAGCATTTTTATATTTCTTTAATTCTTCAAGCATAGAAATGCTAGAACTTTTTCAGAAAATTCCAACTGATCAATTTTTTTAACCCTTTAAGCGGCCGTGACGTAAAATTCCTTCACCCAGCGATGTATCGAAGAGCGGCCGTGTCGAAAAATTTCGCCATGAATATTCTTCCATAGAATTTTACGCCGCAGTCGTTCTCGAAGGGCAAATTTTTCGGGATATTCAAGGCCAAATTTTTCGACACCGGCCGCTCTTCAATACATCGCTGGGTGAAGGAATTTTACGTCACGGCCGCTTGAAGGGTTAACTAGCAATAAATCTTACAGATGTGATGTTTTCATTTCATCAATGATGTTATATGACTCTAACAAGGGAACTACTCGAGTGTAATAATGAAAAAATTTAAATAGGTACTAATCAAATGAGCATATTGAGACATTTTTTCGGCACAAAATTATTTGCTCTTGTACCTCCGTTATCAAGATATGAGGTCTAAGTGGCACCACGAGATTGCACTGCCTGCAGGTGGAAAAACAGCCATCTTCAAAATGTGTGAAAGATGTTTTTCATTATTCACCAAAACTTGTTAAATTTGGTGACTTTTCTTAAAATTTTGGCAGACTTTAAGACTTCATATTTCGAGAATGGAGACATGAGGGCAAATAAACTATGAGTCAAAAAACATGTATTATTATGCTTGTAATTGCTACTAATTTATTATTTTTTCATTATTACACTATTGTATGATTTCCTGGTAAGTAGTAGTGGAGGGAATAATGTTCAACCTCTTTTTGACATTTTACTTTAAAAAAATTAAAGTATTAAAGAACTGCTTGACAAGCTCATTTTTAAAATGTTTACTTACTTTAATATTTAAATGCAAAGATTAATAACTATTTCAGCTATGAAACATAATTAAGTGAACCTATGAACACAGTTAAAAACACCTTCGGCATAGAAATATGCTGTTGAAAACTTAAATTTCAATAAACTGGCTACTTATAAAAGTGTGTTCCTAGTTTTTTAATGATAATAACAACGAAAAAAATAAGAAAAGGTTAAAACAAAAATATAGCTTTTATTAGTACTTGATCTTATTATGAAGCACATTGATGTACAATATTTTGATAATTCATTTTCCATTATAATCATTAAAAACAGACATGAAAATGTAAATATATATGCTAATACAAAAAAAAAAAAAAAGAGAGGGAAGAAAATTTATTTTTCAAAAGCATTTCCACTATGATACATATTTTCTTGGTAAATAATAACCGAGTTTCAGGTTATTTTTCAAGCACATAAATATATAATTAGGTCAAATTAGAACAAAAATTTAAACTTCTTTAGCTACTCAATCATTAATTAAAATCAACTGTTTAAGGAGTGGTATTCAGGGGTCTGTCCAGGATTTTTCACAGGGTCCGTTTTTTGTGAAAAATAAAATAATTTTGTGAAAAGTGAATTATTTTTGTGAAAAATAAAATAAATTCGCAATTTTTTTTTTGTTAAATCGAAATTTTAGAATTTAGAGCAGGCACAAACTACATCATTTAAACTTAAAGTAGAGTGTTTTCCTCTTCTATGTTGAGAATATCATTCTGGGGTGTTTTTCTAGTATTTAGCGGGGGGGGGGGGGGGCGGCATCACTAACTCAAGTAGAAATAGTTATCTACCATTCTACATTATGTTAAATTATACTAAAAATATTTCTGTACAGCATTTAAAATAATTGTAACAAAAAAAAAATAAATAAATAAAATTCAGACGAGGGGGTTCAGCATTTAACCTTTTGACCCAAGACACTCTTAAAATTGCACAGAATTTCGTTTAAAACTTATAAATTACGTGATTTTAACAAAAATAAAAATAGATTTTATTTATTTACTTCTTAACAAAGCGTACTAAACATCAAAAATTCAAAAAAGCGGAATCCCATAGCGGATGCAAAGAGATCGCAATTCTCAAAGTGAAGGCATCAAAGGTATAAAAACGGCTTGTAAAAGAAATATTTTTGATAAAATTATTTTTAAATTGCATTTTAGAGTCCTATGATAAACATATCATTAATATCTGTGGACACAGCTAAAGCAAAAATAAAATTAAACCATTGATTCAGCATTTTAATTTTTGACTCATAAAAGAAAATGGAATTTTGCTTTAAAAACTTGAAGTGCGTGTTCTAACAAAAATAGACTTTTCATTTATTTGCATCCTAATAAAACGAATTTAGCTTGAAAAATGAACAAAATATGATTCTTATATCGGATGTTAAAAGATTGTATTTTTAAAAATGTAGACATCTAACGAAAAAAAAGGCAAGTAAAAGTTTATTTAAAGTTAATCATCCTTGTTAGCATCGAAAAATCAAACCCATATAATTTTCTCCCAAAATAACAGTTGAACATCGCACCGCACCATAGAAACGCAAATATTGACAAGCTGGTAAAATGATGAGAATATTTTCTAATCAAGTCATTATAAAGGTTTAAACGCCAGACGCTAAATGGCGGCGATAATTTTAAAGTTGGTAACCCTATCTGAAGCGATCACATTTTTTTCCCCACCCTTACTATCCCTTTGCTGTTCTAAGTTCATTTCCCTGATATATATTATTATTGTTTATTAACTCATCAGCAAGGGGGGGGGGGAGAAAAGTGCTTACCAAACGCCTTTTCAGAAAAGTTTACAACAACACCGCTGCTAATTAGCTGTGATAAAACAAACAAAATTATTTGAAACCAAACTTATTTCCAGCTGTTAATTTCTTTCCAAGAAGCAAACAACAAGCATTATATTTATTTGGCACTAGCAATTTATCGCTTGCAGGAGCATCACAAGAGTGCCGATTTTTTTTCTTTGTAAAATTAGCAGATTTTGTATAAGCTGATCCCTCTAATTTGACTTTAAGAAAGGTTCCAAAAAATTATCGGTTTAATATGCGTTACTTTGCTTTCAGATTTGCTCTTTCAAAAAACAATTTGTGAAAGATCTGATCTTGTTTATCAGAATTTTGTGAAGGGTCCGTTTTGGTTGATCGGGATTTTGTGAAAGGTCCGTTTTGTTTGATAGGGATTTTGTGAAAAGTCCGTTTTGGTTGATCGGATTTTTGTGAAGGGTCTGTTAACAGACCCAAATATCCTCTGGCCAGACCCCTGGTATTGATCACTTTTGTTTTCATCATGACACTAGTAATTTAAAAAATATTAGAACACAACCGAAGGTTGTACACACACACACACATATACATACACACACAAATATATATATTTTTTTATATACAAATATACAAGGGTCGATCCAGATTTTTTCCCCAGGTCTGCATTTCATGAAAAAAAAATTGTGAATGTTTTTTCTTTTTGTGGAAAACATTTAGACATTTTTCTTTCAAATAATTTTTTGTAAAAAAAATCCTGTCATATTGTATACAGCATGTTTAGCTATCACAAATCTAATCTGAAATCCCTTTGGCCTAAAGGATGTAACTTAGAATGACTTGAAAGCTGTAGGGGTTTTATTACAGATGTTTTGCTTTCAGAAGAATTGATTGAGATTAAAAGTTATAAAAAAAAACTTTTTACAAATGAAATTTTGTGAAGTGGTCACTTTTACGAAACATAATTTCTTGAAAGGGCCGCAAAGCGCACCAAATTTGCTCCAGAATCGATCCCATATATAAATATATATATATATATACAGAGTGTCCCTGTTTAACCATCAAATTAGCCTTAGATATAAACTTAAAATTGCAAAAACGGTCAAAATGAGACGCAGAGTACAAATATTTAAAGTTTAAAGCAATTAAATTTAGATGAAAAAATACGAAATCTAACTTTTCATATCGCCCCTGAATCTCTAAAGACATTTAGCATAATCACTAGCATTAAAAAAAAAAGGGGGGGGGGAAGGACATCAGTATGACCAATATTTACCAAGACTGAATGCTGCGTTTTGTGACAGCTTATACCACTTTACACTCATGGTATTCAGGGGCCATACAAAGGCTTAATACACTTGTTTCCAACCTATCCCCTGAGATTGCAGATGCTTTTGTAGAGTGCAGGGGTGTTCACAGAAATTTTTGGGGCCCGTCACACGTGCCCTTTTCTGGGCCCCCTTCATATTGTTTAACCATATATTTTATCCCTAGTTTCAAAAATATTGGGCCCCCCCTCACACTTGGGTCCGGGCCAACAGGGGTCCCTTCTCTCTCCCTGTGACAACCCTGGTAGATTGTTTTTATGCATTAAAGGGCAACACTTCTCTAAATTTAAAATTGCAATGAAAGGGATATACTGTTCTTTTTTGTTTTGTTTTTTTGCTTCAATAATTACCATAATCCATGTTCATCTAATAGGACGGTATGTTTCCATCTCATTTGCTGCCCAGTCGCATAGAATTTTGAACTTCTATATCTACTTGAATTTGTAATTTATTTATTTATTTATTTTTTGTTATTGAGTTTTATGCTCATGATGTTCCTAAATGACACCCTTTTAGGATCTGGTTGCCATATAAAAGCTAGATTTTATATTTTTTCACTAAATATTTTTTCCACTAGTACAGAAGCATTATATACACATACAAGCCTTCCCTGTTTATATTATAATGTATATTTTGCTGACCTATATGCATATAAACTTATGACAGCACCATAAGGTAAAAAAAATATTTAAATGCTTTATCTGGATTTAATGTTTTAAAATGCTGTATTAATATTGCACATTTAAAAAAAAAAAGCTCTTTTGACTTTTGCAACAAGTACTGTTTTACCGCTTCAGAATCAACAATTTTTAAACCACTCAAATCTTGGAAATGCAGGTCAATTTGGATTAGTAGCACAAAAAAAAGCATTCAGAACAAGACTAAATAAAATATTAAATGATCTGAAAGTTTATTTAAATTATGCATACATAAATAAATGCTTCAAGGTGTTTATATATTATATATATATATATATATATATATATATATATTTCTAAGTAACTTCATTCAAGTTAAAAATGACTAGACACTTCATATTCACAAGAAGTAAATTACAAATAAAGTAAAAACAAATTACATTGTGCCCAACAAATACTTCACAGCTTCGGCACCTTATAAAACGAAAATATTAAAACAGCAATGGCATACATGCCAACATCTACTGGCAAAAAATCCAGTAGATGTTTTAAAAGATCCAGAGGATGATTACGACAGATTTTCAATTCTCATTTGGGGAAGAACAGGGATTTCTTATTATTCTTCTTGTGCAACCAAATGTTCCCTACACCATATACACAATCCAGAGAAATGATAAAAATCCAGGAATCTCCCAGAAAAACCAGTAGAGTTGGCAGGTATGCAATTAAATATTTCTTCTGTATGACAAAATTACAGAAACTTTCATTGATGTAACAAACATTTTCAACAACTTTATCATCATCATAATTTCAGTTATTAATGAGTCACATAAATATTTGAAGTTTTGATCTTATGACGCCAGTTTTTTTTTTTTTAATATCAAAAGATAATGTTAAACAAGAAGGCATTCTCTATCACTAGTTAGAGGTGCCCATACCCCAAATTAACTTTTTTTGAGGGGGGGGGGGATTCTCAATTTATTGAGTGAAGCTCTGAATTTTGCTGAATGATTAAAAAGCTTTTTTTTTTTTCCAAATATATTCATGCATACAGGCCTACATTTAATGAGAAGAGACATTGGACATCATTAAAAAATAATAAAAATAGTTTCAATATTGCAATAGTCTCCAAGTTTTTCGAATTGTCAAACAAAATTTGCAAAGTTAGTAAATTTTTTGGGAGGTCACATAACCTTCTGTGGCCCCCCATCATTGTTAATACAGAAAGTGTTAAGAAAACACTTAAATGTGATTTGGTTAACTTCACGCATATCTATGATCCAAAAGTGTTACATCAAACACTGGAAAATAAAAAATAACAAAATAAGAAGCTACAATGAAGGGAAGAAAAATGAATTCCTAAAGAAAAATGAAAAGGAGGTGAAGAAATGCGAAACACTGATAATTAACATGAATTGATTGTCTATTATAAGAGAAAGGTAGATTTCTAACCCTATTATACTTTTATACAATAGAGCAATATTAATTGGCAACTTACATAGATTGACAGGTTTCCTGCAATTTAAAATGAAATGGTTAAAAGAAATTCAGGTAGCAGCACAAAGCATGAGTAAATATTATGACTTTTAACTAGTTTTCAACTTTTAAGTAAAAATTAGGGGGTATTTATGAACCCTTAACTTTCCCAAAGTAAATATAGCTTCTTTTTTTTATAATTTAGATGATTTTTAAAGGAGCATGGGTACTTGATGGCAGATCTTGTGGCAATATTAGGACCACATAGTCAAAAACATATTTACTATGTTGTCATACTGTTTGGAAAAATTTTGCTTTCATAATAAATTATTATGAAAGCAAAACTTGCTTTCATAATAGAAACTTGCTTTCATAATAGTTGTACTCTGTAAAACCATTTTACAGAGTACAACCTCGATACTTCAAATCTCTAGGGAGGGGCGAAAAATTCGAGATATTGAGTTATCAAGGTTTAAAAAAAATTACACAAGTAATTCTCACAATTACACACATGTACGCTATATGCATTTATGTATGTACTATGGGACCACTTTGATTTACGATCAATAAAGTAGCCTTCAATATTTTACTAGATTTGAAATTTTATAATTGTCAAAAGTGCACAGGATGAAATTTTAAAATGAACAATAATTTCAACTTGTTTTTTTTTCACCGAAAAATTTAAAAATTCTAATTTTATCTTCAACCAGTAGCTGCCCACATTCAAAATGTTCTTAGCAGCCATTTTATAGGAGTTAAGAAAAAGCAGAATGATGAAAATGAGGAATGCATTTTCCGTTTTTGTTTGAAAATTGACGGACGAAAAATTGACTCCCTTTCCTCAAAGTGGACAACATGTTCGACCGAGAGAAAAGCACTAAGATTCTAAACTCTGGGGAAAACACAGCACCCCCTCATACCAACACTCCCTTATAATCTTGCTCCAATCCTCTATTCACAAAATTTCCAAGAAAAGGGATGCAAAATGTCAAGCAATTGTACTTGGAAATAGTTTTACTGCAAAAATTGCCAGAGAAAAACAACAATTGAAACTTGCTTCTGTTCAAAAATTTCATCATATCAAGGATTTCGAAAAATAAATTTCGAGAAAACTATGGAAAATATGGGTTTTTATAGAAAATGCAGGGGGGGGGGGGGATTTTTTTTTCAAGACATCAAGGGTTTCGAGATAAGGAGGTTCGAGATATCAAGGCTTGACTGTAGGAGAGTTGTAAATAATGCTCAACACAAAGTTGTCAATGTTTAATTAGCAGAATAACGTAGAAGACAAAAATGAGCACGTGTTACAAATGCAGATGGGTTTTGAAATGTGTGAAAAATTGGGGCTGGAGTGTAGAATACACAATTAAAGTGTATAAATTTTAAGCCTAACGAGTAAAAGTGGACAGGTACGTTGAATTGATCTCAATTATTTTTCAATAATTGTAATACTAAATTTATGACCAACAAATAGCACCTATAGTTCTACAAATCCTACAACAAATTCACATGATACAGTTTTATTGAACAAATTTTATTTTAGAAACAAATTTTAATGGTTTTTTTTTTTTTTTTTTTTTCAGTGCTGAGTAATTTTCATAAGTCTCCAACTTTGTTTTTTTAAATGGTTTTAATGAAGAATGGAGCAATAAACTGAACTCCCTTAAATTGAAAGTTACTTAATTTTTTGTTATTGAGAAAAGATTCTGACAGCATTTTTTCAGACTAAGAACTTGTAGTACGTTGGTTCACTATTAGAAAACACACAAAAATTGAAAATTTTTAGAAGAATAAGAAAAGCAAAATTTTATTGTAAGAAATAGTGAAGTTGATGAAGACAAAAATTGTGCTCATACTAGAGAAAATGTAGATGGCTCCGGCAAAAAAAAAAAAAAAAAAAAAAGAGCAAACATAGAAGTTCAGGGTGGCAACAGAAACTGTGAAAAAAAGTTCCCTGACTTTTCCCTGATTTCCCTGATTAAATTCACCAAATTTCCCTGATTTACGTTACCAATGATAATGGTTTTCTTTCTTTGCTCTAAGTGAAATCCATTGTATGTTTGTATAAAATGCAGTATTTCAAACGTTTTAAGTTGTGTAAAGTTGTTGAACTAAAGATGTATTTTTAAAAAATGCTGCTTTTTTAATAAAATGGTTAAAAAAGAAACGTATCGTCAATTTTTTTTTGGGGGGGGGGAACCCTGTACAAAACAGTATATTAATTTTTTTTACCTGGAAAGATTATAGAAAATTTTTAAAAAACTTTACTTCCAGAAACAACTTAGCATAAGAATTTTAAGAAACTATTAAAATCACTCTTTGTGGTGTATCGAACTAATTGAACTCCGCTATCGTAATCGCAGTGACGTCAGAAGCCACTGACGTCACTGAGGAAAAACATCATCTCAGGAACAGGGGAGATCGGAACGAACTCCGGAGATGTGCGCATTGGCGACACACTCTGTCTTGTATATAGTATTATGTATATAGTAAATGTAGCAATTAGAATAGTAAAGTCTAGTATTATAATTCCTGAATGATTAATAATCCATTACATGTTCCAGCGAGCATAGGTTCCCTAAAAAGGAACCATAACACTCTTAAAAACATATGTGTATTTATGATAGAACTAAAAAGTAATTGAAATTATTTTGAACTAAATTTTCAAACTGTATAATAATTGTTGCAAGAATAACAAGCAATAGTGAAAGAATAGAAGTAATGTCCTTATTCTTAGATAACCAATTGACATATTTATGCAAAACAAATGAAACCATTTGACATCCATTCATAGGGAGCTTTTCTCTAATCAATAACATAGGTTTTAATGAATGAATACAGCATTTTAACAATAAAAAAATTAAGATATTTAAGTACACAAGTTAACTCTATTTCAAATGATTTCAGTATGTAACAAAAAAATCTTAGATTGCTTTTGTAACAAACTTTGAAATGCAAGAAAAAAAAAAGAAAAAAAAAGCAATTAGTTAATTTCAAAATATATTAAAGAAGAATACAACCTGGTTATAAAATAAAAGAATCACTTTAGTCTGAAGAAAAGAAAACCTTTATAATATGCGGTTACAACAAATAGTATAACGGCAAAAAAAAAACAAAAGTTTTTTTTTTACTGTAAGTTCAATTTTAGCAATTAAATTAAAAACGCGAAGAAGTAATAATTTTAAAGCTTTTATAGTATTAATTCAAAAACCAAAGATTTCTTCTTGAAATCGTGATTACAGTACGCTAATTACTTCAAGACAATGGAATAAAGGCAAAGGAACTAAGGCATTAATGAAGGCTTCTTCTTTGCCTGTATGGTTGTTTATTTTACGCAGCATTGAAAGCATAAAAAGAAATTTCAAGCTAGGTAAAATAAACAACCTAACAGACACAGAAGCAATCTTAAGAAGTTCATCCTGTGGTTAATAAGTAAGATTCAATACTTTGAGGTTGAGGAAAACAGATGCACAAATTTGCGGCAGTGTATAATCGCACCTCATTAATTTTACTTTTTTTTTGAACAGATAATTGGTAGAAAATGTGTGGGGAATTAATACTTAATTTTGTAAAGCAAAAAAAAAAAAAATTTCTTCATAAAATCAATTTTCCCTGATTTTTTGTTATTTTTTCAAAATTCCCTGATATTTCCCTGACTTTTCCCTGATTAAAAAAGTTCCCTGACTTTTCCCTGATCTCCCTGATTTCCCTGATCTGTCGCCACCCTGAAGTTGGTACAAGAAGTTGGTATTTAATATTGTAATAGGTTATATTGATCTTTAAACTTATTTTCTTTTTTCATGCTAAACACATAAAAACCTAAGTTAGATAGTATATTTTATAATATTTATCATTAAAATTGTTATAGAAAATGTTTTTGTAATGCAACCAAAGTACCCTATGCTTGGGACATTTCACAGAGACAGTTCTGAGTTACGTTACAAAATTAATATAAAGAAAAGTTAATGAATTGATCATTTTGAAAAAAATCTTGGATGATGAGAAATATTCAATGAAACTCATGGCAGAAAATCAAATTGCTCAGTTAGTTTTTTGATGAGAGAAAAAATAAAAAGTGGACCAATGTACCCCATCTCCCCCTATGTTAGCCTAACCACATCTTCACTGCATTTGTTTACTTTGTTCAGGCTTTTTTTTTTTTTTTTTAGTGTTAAAAATACCAATATAATAATTTTTAAAGGAATTGAAACTTTAACAAGATAACATCTAAATTTAAAATTCTGATGCTCTTCATTATGAACAAGCATAACTTAGTGACTGCTCATAAACAAGGTGGTAAAATTTTGATACAATTTTCAAATGTCAGCACCAAATTAAAACAATTAATTTGCAAAATTTGTGTAACAATTGTCAATGAACCACACAAAATTCAGTAGTAATATCTTGACTCCCCAAGAAAAGGTAAGGGGTCTATTATTTGGATATGGGACTTAAATAATCTTATTATGACCTGATCAGTAACATTTCAGCTCTCTCTGTTAGGTTTAAATTTAGCAAGCATTAAATGCACAAACAGTATTTTTTAAATGGTCAAGTTTTCATGCATTAAAATCATTTGCTTTTTGAAAAAGATTAAATAAATAACCTAATACAAACCGATGGTTTTGCGATAAAAACAGTCAAATTTATGTACAATAAAAATCTATGATAAAAATATACATAATTTTTCTTTTTAAAGTTCCTCTACAACTAAAGTTCAGAAAAAATTTCATCCTACTTGATGAAGCCTGATGTGATAACGCAGCGTATCTTTCCGAGTGAAAGATTTCCCACACACAGCACAAGGATAGAGAGTTCTTACTTCTGAGTGGATGTCCATATGAGTCTGTTGCCTTTGCTTGGACGTAAATGTTTTACCACAAACCTTGCATTTAAATTTTATGCCTAAAAAGAAATTACGTTACTGAAAATGCATTTTAGTCTTAATATTCATGAATTACAACTCTTAACATAAATATAAAGATACAGTAGAAGACCATTATGACAGACATTTTTTGTTTCATAACTTTTGATACTCCTCTATAACTAGCATAAATTTGCATTAAAATTTACAAATTTGTAAAACAATATTCAAAATATATCAATGTGTTTATTACCACAGAATAAGATTTAAATACAATGAGTATTAAAGTCAAATTATGCAGTTGATAATCATTTACAAATAACTATGCACGCAATAACTTTGATTTAACGAGTTCCTCAATTTAATGGTACATTTCACTGGTCCAGATTCGGTTGCATTGAATGCTATGTTGCTTGATTTAATGATAACTTTTTCCAGTCCCTTGACAATCACTAAATCAGGATTATGCTGCATTGTAATTAAAAGTACATGTGAAACTGAAAGTAATTATATTGCACATTTGCTAGTTTCATGGTTTGCTTAGCAGCTAAATTTTCAAAGACAACTTGGTACTTTTTTTTTTTAACTGTGAGTACTTTGTTCCATTTAATGGTTTTGAATTAAGATGGAAAGACGAAAGAATATTCATAATTCAATCTGATACAAAATGAGATTTATAGAGAATTATGTTATATAGATTTTATGTTGTTTAAAGGTATTCTACTGTAATTATTTCTCCAATACTTTTAAAGCATTTATTCAAAAAAGAAAAGACAGGAAGGTTTTTTCTAATGCAAAATCCACACTTGAATTTTGAACTTCAAAAATGCTGTTGAAGAACAAGAAGAAAGCTATTACAATAAAACTTGACCATTAGGCTCAACAAAATATAAATACAAAGAGCATGGGGTGACAATGGGCCCAGGCTCTAACTGGGCTGTTTTGCTTGCCTATTAGCCCTCAATAAAAATCAATGCCTCTATTAGGTTGTTTACCTATTACAAATAGCTACCTTATTGAGTAAACTCTTCCAGTTCTAGTACTTCTTTCAAATTTTACATGAATGTTCACACATTAGAAGGGATTCAGACCATTTACGTATCAAAACTAGTCCCAAATACTATACAGCTACGCCCAAAGGTGCGGGTTCAGTCCTGGCTCTCGTCAGTGGATTTTCAAGATGCAGAAAATCGCCAGTGTCTATGTCGTATGATTATGCGGCATATAAAAGATCCGTCGAGTACTCGTTTGACAAAATTAAATTCCTAGTGCTGGTTTGCATCAAATAGAGCCCAGGTGCCTCCATCTAATGGGGAAACTGGGTGTTGAAATTCTCGTGGCAATGGCATCCCACCGATAGTGGTGTCAAGTGAAAGAGTGGTTGCTATGACGGGGAATCGCACTAGGGCTGCAAAAGGCATTTGCCTCGACCGCAGTCCCATTGGGGAAAATTAAAAAAAAAAAAATACTACACAGCTCCTTCAGTTAACCTTGCTAATATCCCTATTGGTACATATATACACAATAGTTGCAATAATGTAATAACTTTTTCAAGATAAAGTGATCAACTGGATGAACTAAAAATCACATTTCTGTAAGAATAATTTTTGAACGCAAATAGATAAATAAATGCTTTGTAACTGCTCTACATAGTGAAACCTTCTAACTTGAAGATGAAAAACAAAACAATTCAGTGTGTTTTACAAAACATGTTCACCTCTTCTCTATTGTTCATCCCAGGGTTTTTGAATTGGGTGTCACAGAGAGAAGGGAGGTGTGCCACGAAATGCCCATGGTATCAATAGATACAATATAACAGATAGGCTAGGGTGGTGCCTTGAGAAAATTCTAAATCTTCAAATTGTGTCGTGATTCAAAACGTATGGTAACCTCAAATCTATTCTATAAAACAAAATAATATTTTGTGAGAAACACTATGTGCACAAAGCACTGAAAAATAATGAAAATGGGGAGAAATTCAAAAGAAAACTGACCCTTAATCATATCTCCCTAAAACTGACCAGTCAAAATAAAATGAAAAGAAAAAAGGATTCAAGCTCTTTTGAAATATGCCAAACTTTTAGAACAACATTATTTGTAATGTAATGTTTGAAACTGAAAAGAAAGTTCTGAAAAATTATTGGCATAAAAATTATCCAAAAACTCATGGCCAAATAACACACAGATCTCATTAAAAGTATACTTAAAAATGAACTCAATTGAGAATTTTGCAATTTTCATGAACAAAGCAGAAAGAGATGAAACTTTATAATGAAAACTAGCTTTTATTTTCTCAGTGAGGCAATTTGACTTCAGGAAAATCTACTATTAGAGTGAATAGGAAAAGTTTTTCTAAAAATAACAAATGAAAATTGCTCTACAAAATTCAGAGGAAAATAAAATATTGAACGGGAAACCTTTAACCATGATTTTTCTTTTTTAAATAACTGCTTTAAGAATTATAAACACATTAAAACACATTTCACAAGCAAGTTATGAACTAACAACTGCAAAATAAACTACGAAAAAGAAAAAAAGGAAATAATCTTTCCCAACAAACAGTTCAAAACAATCAGTACTTTAGTAAATGATGAAAGCAAGTTGTTTACATAAGCAACTACATAGTCCTGAAGCTAAATAATACTTAATAATATATAGAAAAAAAATAATAAATTATAGAACAATTAATATTTTTATGTTAAGGTTTATATCATCCATATTTCAAATATTATGAGCCACAACTACTTCTACTAAGTCTTACAGAAACATTTTTTTATGTTTACTATTTGCAATGTTTTGAGGGGAGAGGAATGAATCAATTTATTTGGTTTCAAATAGATTTTCACAGCAAATGATTTTTCAACCTACAACAGTCTGTTAAATTCAAATGCATTACTAACAATCAATTACAATACATTCATGGTACATCTTTTCATATTAAGAGATTTGACGAACTCATTTAATTAAGTAACTTACTGAGTGTTTGAACGTATGCACTATTTTAAATGCACAGTAATCTCAAGATTATCTGCGGAATGGGATGGCAGAAGTGCAATGGATAAAAAAAAATCGCGGATAAACCACAATAATGCCAAAATGAGGAATAAATAAGGTAAAAATTGTTCTTCCTCAAAAACTTGGTTGTATTGATGCATCTTTTTTTCTGCAACCAGTGAAAATATACACAGAACAGCAAAAATGTTTTGTATTTTCGCACAACAGAACTTACATTAATAAGGTAAAAGAGTATGTACGATGAAGAAAATGGAATAAATGAATAAGCAAATAAATAAAAAAATACAAGTTTAAATTTACAATTTTCGACAACAAAAAAAAAAAAAAAGCCATTCACAACTCCAGTAAACTATAGGAGGGCACTGCAGCCACTGTCTAATGGCGGATGAAAAGGGTAAAACAAATGCATGCCGTAACTTATAACTTGCTTTGACGCTTCGTGAATGACAGTAAATTTTCATAGTGTTTGTGGGAAGCTTTCTTTACTATTCGGAAATTACATCACACCACAAACTGTCTGAAGCCTGTAATTTACTCCAAAGAAAGCATGTGGAATGGAATGTTTTACATTTTCTTTAGTATCATTAATCACGGCAAGGTAGCATATTCGAGCTCTGGAGTTGCGAATTGGTATTTGCTTTTTGCTACGAAAATACATGTTCCTGATTAACTCACGAATAATTGGCAGTTTACTGTATATTCCATTATTCAACAAGTCAATGATTCTACTAAAAGTAAGACATTAGAGCTGTTGAATTTGAATGAAAATGAAGATAAATGAAAACTGCAGAGACGAAAGCTTATTTATTTTTATGTTGCTCGTCATTGAAATTGCACTAAAATTAAAACAACAACTTGGTGCAAATAAAGTTTAATCTTCAGATGAAAGAAGCAAAACTTAAAGTTTAATCTTGGGGCTGAGCTACAATAACAAAAAAAATCTAATAGAAGATCTTGTAATAACAAATCAAAACAAAATTTAACGAAGGCATTAATAAAAAGTAGCATCAGCACTAAGCACACTAGAATTGGTTAGTTTTAGGAAAATAATCCTTAAATCATCTACACTAGAGTTCAAATATAAAGATTTTATTGAAAATATTGTGCCAAGAATCATCCATATACAGTCTCATAAAATCAACACAGGATACAACTATTTTGCTGATTATTAAAAGAAAACATGATATAAAACATTTTTTCTTTCAAGCTAGTGAATTTCCTAACATGATATATCATGTAATTCATGTTAGATGTTAGCTGCACAGATCATAAAAGATGTCAAAAAAAAAAAAAAAAAAATCGACAGCACATAAATTATTATAAAAGTACTAGAGAATAAATATTTTTAACTCAGAGAATAATAATTTAAATTTCATAGCTTTTATAGAAATATAATTACTGACTCAAAGAGATAATACAGTGAAATTCCGTTACAACGAATACCAATACAACAAAATTTCCGTTTTAACGAATTACATTTTCAGTTCCTATATAACTGCCATTACATTATTTGAATTCCATTACAACGAAATTCCCGTTACAACAAACAAAATTTGCAATCCCTTTAAGTTCGTTGTAACGGGATTTCACTGTACATATATTTACATGATTTAAAGATTTTTTTTTTAAATTGAAACAATATATCACTTTCTAACGGTAGAGAAATTAGCTATTGGGGTATGACAACACATTTGAAGCAGTGAGAAGAAAAGGGATGTAAGTGGACATTTTCAAGTTTTGAATTAAACATGTTTAAAGATAAGGTCCTAGGTAGGCTTTCATTGAAAGTTTTTCGAAATCATGCTGAATAGCAGCACCTACCAGAAGGCATGGTGTTTTGATTGGTAAGACATTGGACTTATGACCAGGGGGTCCAGGGTTTGATCCTGGCCGGTCGAAGATCCGCCATCTTCATTAATGGTGACTGGGGGACGTTAAATATGTTAATAAGTACAAAGTCCTCCAAGTAAAACAATACCTCTGGGGGTGCTGGATCAGGGATTGCTCAGTTTCTGGTGTAGATCAAAAAATCAGAGCCGTCTTCAGGGTCCCATCCAACTGTTTAAATCACAAATAGTGGTAGGTATGGGAGACCTTGGAGTGAAAAGACCAGAGCTACAAGTACTATCTAAGACAGAGGAGAGGTTTACATGCCATTTATACCGCTTATTTCCAAATTTTGAATTTTGTCACTCACATGTCTTTTCTTCTTACTGCCTCATTTGATCACTTAAATGTGTACAAAATTTTGAGTTACAAATTAGACATTGCTTTTTAAAGACAAAATGGGATTATATAACAATGCAGAGTAAAAATGCAGCTATCATGAAAAAGGTATTGTTTTCAAAACGCTTTCAGGACATTTTACCTGTTTTTTTTTTTTTTTTTCATTTGAAACATACCCTGCAGCCACTCTATCTCGCAATATAGTTTCGTACAGAACAATGTACTGATTACAACAATGACACATCATTGCTTAAGCATAACTTCTGAATAGAAGTGGCTAAAGTGTGACACACTGAAAATTATCTTGAAATGCCAAGATTCATTCTACATGGACTAATTTTTTACACAACCTCCTAGCAGTAAAAAAAAAATTACATTAAACACTGTCAATACCTTACAATAAATTCCCAGAAGATAGAAAACTAAGATAAAAAATCAGGATGTTTCGAAATACATGGAATATTATGTTCTGAAACATAGAGTTAGTATCTCAAAAAATGTTTGTTCTTTAGATACTATTTCTTCATTTCATACCTTGTTAGCATGCTGATGAAGATAGCTTCTGATCAAACTCAGGATTTTGCAAGAGAGTAAAAATAAACCCCCTCATTTCTTTGCCAGAGTTTTTTTTTTTTTTTTCCATAAAGGAGTAATTTGTCAAAAAAAGAATTAGCATTAAATTACAATATAAATTCTCATACACAGATATAGAAAGAAATTACAGAATGAATAAATATTATGGGCTATATTTAACAGCGGTGTACATACTGGGATGGCTTTTCTACCAAACATTAACTGCAATTCTAGGCAATTAAGGGAAAACAATGAACAAAACTAGCCTGACTCCAGAATTATACAGAAAATAAAAAAAAGCAAAATCATTATTTGAAAACACTTGTTCCTTTAATTTGTTTGACTTAATTGACATTGGAGAAGAGTGAAATACACATGTAAATATTCGAGATCTTAGCTGCGGAGCATACATTGACATACAATTCCAGTTTGTCTTTTTACACATCTTTCCCACTTTTTAATTTTTTATAAGCTCTAATTATCTATGCACACAAATAAGTTAAAAACATACACATGGAAAATAAGAAAACAAAGCACAATAAATAGGACAAGATGAAACATAAATAATAATCTTTAAGGGAAAAAAAATAACAATGTAAAAAAAAAAAAAACTCATGATCATCATGACTAAAATGTGACAGTAAATTAAACAATTCCTCTCGTGCAAAAAATGCAGTTTATAATCCAATAATTTAAATAACAAATGAAATAGAAAACTATTAGACAAAAAAATCTGTCTAGTCAACATAAAAGATTTTTTATTATTAGAAAAAACACTTGAGCTATCCTTACTATAATGAGCATATCAAATACATGCAGGGACAACATGTAAAACAACATTTTTTGAAGTAACTACATTCTCTAAAATGTAGACTGATGAAATGAGTAATATATGCATATCTTTAGTCTTGGGTATATTTAGTTACTAAAGGTGAAATGCAAACTAAAATTTAAAAGGAAATATAGCTAAAATTCAATAATGTAAATTTTTGATTTTTACTATGACATACACATAAATTTCCAAGCACAGAAAAAGTGATTATGAATACAAACAAATAAAAAGTATTATCAATAAGAAATCAACATGAAAAGAGCACAAATAAAAGTTTTAAAAAAAAATTAATTAAAGCTAGAAATCTTCCTCTGACATCCCAACCCACTGCAGCTGCCCACATTTTTCAGTTTCCGATGATCTATTTGCTCTCAATTGATAATATTTTCAATCATTTAATCTACTTCTGTCACTTTCCCACTTTTAACCTTAAGTTTCTTTTTATTAAGTGTTTGTTTTAGCACAAATAAAGAGATTTTCTGGTTAAACTCAAAAGAATTTTGTTAATTTAGTTGTTTTTTAAAAATATTTACTCGTGTTTATTTTTCAGTACTTATAGTTTAGCACTGTTTTTCCAAAAAAAAGAAAAAATGCTTTCACTTTTTAATCTTTTTTACAGTTCATAGTACTACAGTAGAGGCTCGAAAGTTCAGGGTTCCACTTAATCTGAGGTGCTTTATTTATATTTTAAGTTATATTTTTTAGTAGCAAAAAAATCAACATTTATTATAATCAGAAAATGGATAAAAACTATTTTAGACTTTCAGGATCAGGGGCGTGCTCAGAGTTTTAGCGACCCTGTGTGAAATTTGTTTTAATAGTCGATAAGAATCAGTTTTGTTATTTATTTTTTCTCTCCCAAAACATAACCTGCTGTAGTGTGTCACCCAGCTGTATAAGTTAGTTCGAGCTTTTAATAAGTAATTACAAAATTAATGTGAAAAAATATGATACAAAATATGGTCGTAAAGAAAATTTTTGGAATCTGAAAGAGATGTAATTGATGAAATAAAGACTGGTATCCGAATTGCGTTGTTTTCAGCCGGGGGGGGGGGGGATGAAATACGAAATTAAAATCTAACATTAGAACAACGTTCGGAAAAAGAATGAAAAATTTTATGAGATTTTATAGAGGTGTAGAGATGCCTTTGAAACTAACCTACGCAAATTTTTAGCTTCCTAGATCCAAATCCTGAGGATCTCCAATAAATATGATCCAAAATGGCAGATTAGCTTTTTGTGTCAAACTCATGCTTAGACTAAGTTTACAGAAAATGTTATCACACAGGAAGCCTGAAATTTTTTGTGCTTAAGTACAATTAGCTGTTAATACATTCAAGTATTTTTGGAAATTGAAGCTCTTTAGATTTCTTTTATAGAACACATGTATCAACTCGTGAAAAAGCGCAGCGGGGAAATTTTTCCTGGATTTTAGGTTATCATAAAATCTGAATAAAAATAATTCAAAGGCTTGTACTTTGTGATTATAATGTAAAAATACTTGTTTTTAATTGGTTAAAGTTTTGGAGCTAAAACATCTGTTTTCTAAAAGATATTGTCATCCAAAGTGGCTAGTAAAACCGTTCAAGTAAAAAATAGCTTATTTTCAAAGCGCAGTAGCTGATGTCTGTCACCTTGCATCTTCTTTTCTTTAATAACACAGTAAAATCCTTCTAATGCGGACACTAACAGGACAAATTTTTTTGTCCGCAATAGAGAGGTGTCCGCAGGACAGGGTTTGAATAATGCTATTTGCCTTGGAGATTTTTTTCTTTCGAAACAAGTTTTTCTTCGAGGTGTTCTTTTGAATAAGGATAAAAAAAAGGAGCTTGAAATTCTGTCTGTTCTAACAAATTGCTATGTTTAAGCTCACATTACAAGCAATTTTATTACACTGGAAGCCTGAAATTTTAGGAACTCAAAGTACTTTTGGTTGTCAATACCTTTTAGTATTTTTATGAATTTGGGTTCATTAACTTTTGTGTAGCACGCATGCAAAGTTGCAAGAAAAACGCAGTGGAGAAACTTTTTCCTGGATTTTAGAATGTCATAAATTCTGAACAATAATGATTCAAAACTCTTACTTTGTAATCCTATTTACCATGCTTTTAATGGGCTATAGTTGCAGAGCGTAAATATAGATTTTCTAAAAGATACTGGCATCCAAAGTGGCTGTCAAAATCGTTCACATGAAAAATAACCTATTTTTAATGCACTGTAGCTCAAGTTTGTCCCATTGCATCTTCTTTTTGTTGGTACCATTAGAAAGCAGATATTTTTTTCACAATATTTTAGCAGCCCCTTAACTTCAAAATATTTTAGTGGCCCAGTGTGGCCGCACAATTTGTCACCCCCTAAGCACGGCCCTGTTCAAGATAAGGAAGTTGCACTGTAGTCAGCTAAAAAAATTTTTTCTCTATTAGACAGCATTTAAAAGAAAAGGTTCAAGGTAATCCAAAAATGGACAAGTGAATAGATATAAAAGTACAAAAGAGAATATAAGATCATTGGCATCTGGAAACCATTATTGCAGGAGCTACCAAAACCTTTCCTTTTGCTCAATGACAAGTAGGGATTGCAATACCAAACCAAAAATTCAAAACCGGTATTTGGTATTTTTTTAAACGTGGTACCGGAATGCCAGTATTAATACCAGTATTTGAAATTTGTTAAAAAATGCTTGAAAACATATTGTTTTGCTTTCAACCTTTCATAATTTTGTGCAACAATTGTATTATTTGTGAAAAGGTATTGTGAACAAACATAAAATGAAGGAACAAATGTTATAATAAAATATAAATAATAGTAAGAAAACATGGCAGCTATTGAATTGTCTCGAAGCCTGGAACTCATTTTAGTGATCAACTTTCCTAAATTTGAAAATTATCTTTCTGAATTCACACAGGTCGGTGGCATGTGTTTCTTTGGTATTGTGTACAGAATTGTTATTAGTATTTTAATTTATAGTGAGTTGCAGGGGTGCCCCCCCCCTTAAAACAAGGGTGTACCCCCTAAAAAATTGCAATGCCTCCAGAAGAAAGAGCCCCCTTTAAAAAGAGAAAAATACTCCTCAAAACCCCCCTCCCCTATAAATTTCAATGGCGCAATCTGCGCCATGATTCCCCCTAGGTGGGCACCCCTGGCTAGCTGTAATTTCTTTACAAGAAACGATACTTTTCCAATATTAACATAATTTCCTCTTAAGCAGGAGAGGTTTATGTCTGCTTTTTATTAACCCTTTGGTTTGAAATTTATGATAAACTTGACTAAATTTGATCCCGTTAATTTCTCTTATTTGTTTTCGCTTTCTTTTTAAAATTCTTTACAATTATTATTATGTAAATATCTGAAAATATGTTTCAATTGATTATACTTAACCTCTATGCACATTTTTAAGGCACTTTATAATTTCTAAATGTTATCTTGCCAAGTAAAAATACAAATAGCCAGTCTAGACAACAAACCAATACTGGTGACAACAAATTAACATTTGTGCTGATGAGGGGTTTGATTTTATAACAATGAAGCAGATGTTTGCAGAGTTTTTCAACTCTTTTTAAATGTTTTTATTTGTACATGTATACATGTTGTCATATTTTTACTCATTTCATTGTACAAAGTTTTCGACTGCATCTTTTACAAATTATACCATTTGTAATGCTAACAAGAAAAAGTTTTGTCAACATTTAGTACACTTAAGACAAGTAATTAAAAAAAGAAATCATAAAGTGTTGCTGCAAATGATGGTTGGAATAAACTGTTCATACAGGACAAATGCATTTAAAACTCGAAATTCACTTTTACAAAATGGAAAGTGAGTGATCGGGGAAATGGAAAAAATAAAGATATGGTGCACAAAAGCACATGAAAATGCAATTAATCTCACCATTTGGTAGTGACAAATCCATTTTGAAATCTTCCTGCTAATTTATTTCGTGAGATTCTATTAGTTTGTGCTTTGAAGCCAAATTTTTACATCAGTAGATAGATTTTGGTTCTGTATCATAGAAACAGAAGTGCACATTTAAAATATAAGTAGATATTTTATAAATGAAAAACATTTTTTAAATTGAAACTATTTATTATTTGCAGCGAATACCAAAAATACCGGTATTTTACCTCAGGCAAATACCAGTATCACGAAATTGCAAAATTGCTTGAAATACCGGTATTCGGTATACTGGAATTGCAATCCCTAATGACAAAGCTCACTCCGTGAGACTAAAAAAAGGCCGTTTGCAAAGTTTTTAATTCATATTTTATCACTGTTATGCATAATTTTATTTAACCAGCTTCATTTTTTAACTCAAATTAGTAAGATGCTGAAGAAAGTGTAACAAACTTAGAATACTCACGAATGAAGACACATATCACACAAGAAAACTGTAAAAAAAATATATAATAGCTGGTCAATGCTTTAACCTCATATGACGCAGTAAGTTAGCTTTCCATGCAAAGCCTTTTTCACAGATTTCACATTTATGCATGTAACGTATATCTGAATGAGTCAGCATGTGCATTTGAATACGCTGGCGACTGGACAGCACTTTCCCACAAATGTGACACTGCAGCTCCACTTTCTCACCTCTCTGATAGTCACACATTTCTGAAAATTATATGAAAATAACATTATAAAGCAGAAAAAGATACTGAATATGTAAGAGAGAGAGAGAGAGAGAAACAAGGAGATTAAAAACAACTTGATAATTGTTGCATTGACAATTCAATGATGGAATAATTATGATTGAAAGTGGTTGCTATTGAAAGAGAAGCTTTGTAATTATTTTATTTTATATACTGTAAAGTTAGCTTAACACTTTACAAGGAGAAATCCCTAAGTGAAACAGAATATTTGATAATTAAAAAAACTCTAGTTCATTTCTTTTACTATGTATATAATGAGTGAATGAATATTTTTAAAACTTACTGCAAAAAGCTGAAAAGAAAAAAAATATTTTATGAAATTAAAGTCCTCTTTTAAAATTATAAAATAAGCATCAAGATTTTGTAAACAGATGCAGTTAGACTTGTTTATAATGAGCCCTGATTAAAGAGGAAATCAAATTGTTAATGTTAGGTCTATGGGAACATAAATGGCTTTTAACGAGCAAACCCCATTTAAAGCAAGCAGTACTATCGAGAACCAAACAGCAAGGATGTTCGGGACCATTGATTTCCCAGACATCTAAACTGTCCAGTTTCCTGGATTGCTAAAAAGGCTGTTGATTAAAAAACAAAGTAGGGAATTGTGAGACAAAGTGAAATAGTTGAGATTACTTACTTTCTTCAAAATTAACAAATTGCAAATTTGTTCTGAAAATGATGGTACATAAAGGAAGAACAATATATTTTACAATAACACTCGCATTGAAAGTTTTTTATTTTATGCAATAAGTTTGTATTAATTTGTATAATTTTTTTTTATGCAAGAAATTTTCCTTTAATCTCTAAAAAATAATTTTTTTAGCCTCTAATATTTTTGCTAACATATGTAGCACAGTATTCGAGCTTATTAGTTATCATCGAAAGGTGATAGTTAAATGTGCATGAACTGCCACTGAAAACTTCAGAGTTTTACTTAATTTGATAAGTTTGCACAATTTTGCACCTTATTTTTTATGGAGTTGAAAATATTTTCAGAAGTGCTTGAAAAAAAGGCATGCTGTTTATCCTGATAGAAGCCTTTATTTGGACAAAGGAAAGCAAACCTAAAAGAAATACTGGGTGACAAAAATAGACATCTAGTATAAAGACTAACCAAATACGAAAATAAGGTTAATCATCACTAAATGTAATTAATAGTACTGACTTTGGTGAAAGGCAATGTCCTTCTTTTTAATGATCTGTTCATTAGAGGATCATTCATTTTTTTTAACCCGTTCATTGGACTCTTTCTTCAACATTGTTCAGTCAAAAAAGTTGTGAATGATCTATGTGAAAGTAACTCACCAGGGGTCTGTCCAGGATTTTTCACAGGGTCCGTTTTTTGTGAAAAATTAAATAATTTTGTGAAAAATAATTTATTTGGAAAAAAAAAAATGTTAAAACAAAATTTTATAATTTAGAGATGGCACAAACTGCATCAATTAAAGTTGAGTGTTTTCCTCTTCTATATCGAGAATATCATTCTGGAGTGTTTTTCTGATATTTGGCGGGGGGGGGGGGGGGGGGGCATCGCTCTCTCAAGTATCAATATTTATCTACCATTCTACATTTTGTTAAATTATACTACAAATATTTCTGTCCAGTATTTAAAATAATTGTAACAAAAAAAAATAAATAAATAAAATTCAGAATAGGGTTTAGCATTTAACTTTGTGACCCAAGACACTTAAAAAGCACAGAATTTCGTTTAAAACGTATAAATTCCGTGATTTTAACAAAAATATAGAGTTATTTTAATTGTTTACCTCTTAACAAAGCGTAATAAACATCAAAAATTCGAAAAATCGGATTCCGATAGCGGATGCAAAGAGATCGCAATTCTCAAAGTGAAGGCATCAAAAGTATAAAAACGACTTGTAAAAGAAATATTTTTGATAAAATTATTTTAAAATTGCATTTTAGAGTCCTATGATAAACATTTCATTAACATCTGTGGACACAGTTGAAGCAAAAAAAAATGAAATAAAATAAACCATCTATTCAGCACTTTAATTTTTGACTCATAACAGAAAATGGAATTTTGCTTTAAAAACTTGAAATGAGAGTTCTAACAGAAAAAAAGAGACTTTTCATTTATTTGCATCCTAATAAAGCGAAGTTAGCTCGAAAAAAGAACAAAATATGACTCTCATATCTCATATCAGATTTAAAGGATTGCATTTTTCAAAATGTAGACATCTAAAGAAAAAAAACGGTAATTAAAAGAGTTTATTTAAAGTTAATCATCCTTGTTAGCATCGAAAAATCAAAACCCATATAATTTTCTCCCAAAATAACAATTAAACATCGCACCAAAACCCATATAATTTTCTCCCAAAATAACAATTAAACATCGCACCGCACTGTAAAAACGCAAATATTGACAAGCTAGTAAAATGAGAATATTTTCTAATCAAGTCATTATAAAGGTTCAATGCCAGATGCTAAGTGGTGATGATTTTGAAGTTGGTAACCCTATCTGAAGCGATCATATTTTTTCCCCACCCTTACTATCCTTTTGCAGTTCTAAGTTCATTTCGCAGATATATATTATTATTGTTTATTAAATCATGAGCGGGAGAAAAGTGCTTACCAATGCCTTTTCAGAAAAGTTTACAACAACACCGCTGCTAATTAGCTGTGATAAAACAAACAAACAACCATTATATTTATTTGGCAGTAGCAATTATTTATCCCTTGCAGGAGCATCGCTTGCAGGAGCATCGCAAGAGTGCCGATTTTTTTTCTTTCAAAATTAGCCGATTTTGTATAAGCTGATCCCTCTAATTTGACTTCGAAAAAGGTTCCAAAAATTATCCGTTTATACACAGAAATATGCATTATTTTGCTTTCAGATTTGCTCTTTCAATTAACAATTTGTGAAAGATCCGATCTTGTTTATCAGAATTTTGTGAAGGGTCCGTTTTGTTTGATCGGGATTTTGTGAAAGGTCCGTTTTGGTTGATCGGATTTTTGTGAACGGTCCGTTAACGGACCCAAATATCCTCTGGCCAGATCCCTGCTCACAAACATTGAAAATGTTACAATCTAATAATTTATATTCTTTTGAGCAAAAACAATTAAAATTAGCTAACAGCAAGAAAATGAGACGAAAAAAATTTAGTTCAAATATATTACGGTTTATACAAAAAAAAAAAGGTTTTAGTCCATTTTGAAAAATATTTCTTGGTGACCGATTGACAAGATATCTGTTCTCCATTTCAAAAGTTATAGCTTGGTACAGATTTGAAAAAATAAATTTTATATTATGAAAAAATAAAACAAAATTGACGCATTTTTAAAAAATTAGCAAAAGTGATCTTTAAAAGAAATTACCAAATACAGTAATCTAAAACATTTTCAATGCTAAAAAAATAGTGATAAGAATAAAGAACAAAATATGAACTTGGGGTTTTTTAAGGAAGTCTGAACCCTATAATATGGTCATAGGTAAAAATAAAACAAAAAATGATTTTGAATGTGCAAAAAAAGTAAGTAATATCAAAAATAAAATAAAATGAATAAATACAAACTAAAATGAAAGAAAGAGAGAACTGAACAATAAATATCTTCAATCGAAAAAAGGGATCAGTAGAACACATCCCTAACTGACTTGCCTACAGACAATATTGAGAGCAGAATGGTGGCATTTTTTGCAATGAGTTTAAACAGAAATTCCATGTTTAGAGTGAGTTGCCTTAGTACAGATTTTGCTATACTGTATATCTAGAAATTGCAGTCGTCTATTAGTAATTGATTTACTATTACGCAACATCACATTATGAAAAAATAATAACCAATGTTGTTGGTATAAACTAATATCTGACTTTTTTTAATTTTGTAATTAAAAAATTCTACTAATACTGTGCTTGATTATTAAGAAGGCTTTCGAAAACTGTCTTCAATGGTTTAGTATGACCAGCATTGTTTTAATTGATGGCAAAATGAGTTATACCAGTTTTTTCTAATGAGGCTCATGCCTCCCAAAAACTCTCCAACATTTTGTTTTTTTCTTAAAGCAATTCTAGTGCAAATTAGCAATTGCTTTGACTTAGTGTTTTTCTTTTTCGAATAACCAGCCCTACATTGTTTTTCAACTCTCACATGTTGTTTGAAATATTGTTTAAACCAAGTTAGTTGTCATTAAAGCAGGCTTCGTGATTTTTTATTTAAAAAAAAAAAATCAAAAAAGTTGGATTTTTTCTATTTAAATCAGATTTTCTTGATTTTTTTTTTTTTTAAATGTTCAAAAATTTGCAGATATTAATTACACTTTACCATTTATAAACATAATATATTTCATACAATAGCCGAATTCATTCAACTTACTTTTAAAATTAAAACAAGTTCTCTAACTATTCAATAATATTTTAAGATTTATAAATATATTAAAATGCTTAGATAAGATGTGATTTTGTTTTATGCTTTTGCTTAAAGATATGATTTCCATTATGATGTACGTTTTTAGTGTAAAATAATATGTTGAACAATTACTTTTCTGAACTATATTAGTTATGGTGTATAAGAAAAACTCCAAATTTTTATTTTGTTCTAAACTGTAATTTTGGAGTAAAGCAATAGAGTGAAAATATGTTACACACACATAAAGAGGGATCTATGTAATTTTGCCTTGAGGGTAATTCCATATCAAATCAACCAATGGTCAAAACGTCATGTCTTTAGATTTTGCTCATTTTTTGTTCCAATGGAGCATTACCACAACAGAGAAAATATACAAAGTTTTGGATTTTTTCACTCATTTGTTTTCGAGTTATATTTTAAAGTTTTGACGAAGTTGAAAATTTTTCCCGACATGTTTTCTTTAAACAGCCGTAATTAAAAAACTATTTGACTCAAAGAGTTAAAACTGGTAGTGTTTTGTTCTGTATTTAATAAGGTTTTATAAAATATATGACATGACCTAGTTCTACCTTCTTTTTTTTAACATTTTTTTGAAAAAAAAAATTTTAATTAAAAAAAACTCAAAATTGAAATTTTAAATTTTTTTGAAAAAAATTTATGTTATTAAGACTTACTTTAGTAACATTTAAGCAAAATTTCATGATGGCATTATTGTGGTATCATAAGAAAAAAAAATATTTCCTCTTTTAACATCTTTATTCATGTAACAATTCATACTGCTTGATCAGCTGGATCATCAAAAAGGGGTGGAGGGATGGCAAAGACTGCCATTAAGATTTTTAAGGGGATGTTTAAGGGGCATTTTTCTCTGTAAAGAGGTTTCATCCCTGTGAGGGGGGGGCTGTACAGTATTTGAGGAGGTGTTATTGGCACCCTTTGCTTGATTCCTTTATATATATAAAAATGCAGGTTTTTTTAAATAGCCAAGAATTAAAATTTATTAACTGAAAATATATTAGACTACTTATCGATGGCAAATGGTCCGTAATCGAAAGTGTTGAAATAATTCAGTAAAGCAAAGGTCTCCAATAAACATTTTTTCAATCCTATGTTCATGAGTTGATACAGTAGAAGGGCTTGACTATCATGAGTCATGCTTCGGCACCTACATCCTTGCTACCCATCCCCTAAGTAGTCACTCCCACTCATCAGCTTCCTGCTGTAACGAACCCTTAGGCTTTCTCCTGGTGTAATATGAATCTCGTCTGCTTCCTCCCACTACAGAGGCATTGAAATCTTCAGTACTTTGTATATTCTTGGACAGTGCACATTCTAAATTTTACTGCTTGCTTTCTTTGAGAAATTTTTTTCCAAGTTTTATTGTTATTTTAATGTTAAATTTATATGCATATTTTTGTTAAGAGCCAACTTTCAGTTGAAAATGGATAAATAATGGAGCATATTTTGCTGCAATCCATTTTAAAAGGAAGGACATTGGGAGAAAAAAGATCTAAGAACTGCAAGCTTGTGGATGACAACACTAACATATAGCATTGAAGAAGGAATGAAAATTTGTACTGCTTGTCGCATACAATTAAGTAAGCAAAAACATTCTTCAGTTCCTGAAACTGATGATGTTATGAGTGAGTTCAGCAAAGTTTCAAAACCAGGCTCTAGTACAGAGGATCCCGAGTTCATGAGCCCTCATAATGGGGATGTACAGTTTGAAGAAATTGTGGGCTATATTGCTTGTGCCTATGACAGCAAATGGTGGATAGGATATGTAATTTTAAAAGATTAGGTAGAAGAAGAAATCCAGGTTTCTTTCCTTCATCCTAGCGAACCATCATCATCACTCATTTATCCAAGAAAAGCAGACATTTTGACCATTCCTTAAAATTTTGTTCTGTGCAAATTACATCCTGTCACAGCTACCAAGCAGAACATACCAAGTCTCGAAAGAGGAAATGGCAAATGCAACTGAAATCTTACATAAGAAGAAAGTATATCTATACTAGCACTTACAAATTGAGTTCTACAGTAGCAAAGTGAGTTACACACATTTCAAACTGCTTCTTAATGGACTTAAAAAAATATTAAATTTCATTAGAACAAATGTTTTTTACAAAATAAAATTAAAGCAACTGTTTGAAAGAGAAATTTTTTTTTTCTCCATTATACCACAAAAATGCCATCATGAAATTTTGAATTCATGTTGCTTAAAAAAAACTAAGTACCCTGTTTTTTTTTTTTTTCCAAGAAAATTAAAATTTATGATTTTTAATTTTTACGAAATACTTTTTTTTTCAAATAAATGATTTTTTTTTTTTTTTTGTAGCTAGGTTTTGTTATATATGTTTTAAAACCTCCTAAAATACTGAACAAAAGCCTTTTAAAGATTACTAAACAATGTAAAATTTATGATGCTTCCAGAGTTAAAAAAATTTATATAACTTTGGAAAGAATTGTTGAAAAAATTTGAAACTTCAGATTTGTCATCATGGAGGCATGTATCGTAGACAGATAAAAAAATCATTACATTCTAAAACATTGACCTTAAAAATTTATTTTTTATTGGTTGATTTGACATGGAATGACCCATTAAAACACTGTTGAACGAGGAAAATTTTTTTTTTCTGCATGATACCAAAAGAATGCCATCTTGAAATTTTGAATAAATGTTGCTAACAAAAGGCTAAGTAACATATATTTTTTTCAAGAAAATTAAAAATTTCGATTTTGAATTTTTACAAATTAAAAAAACTTTTTTTATTAAAAAAATTATTTTTTTTTAGCAACTGGGTTTTATTATATATTTTTGAAAACCTCGTAAAAGACTGAACAAAACAGCACCAATTGTAGACTTCTAAGTCAAATAGTGCTCTAATAATAGCCCTCTTACGATTTTAATCAATGCAAAATTTCGGATTCCTCCAAAATTTAAAAAATAAATAACTTTGCAAAGAATTGTTGAAAAAATTTGAAACTTCAGTTTTTTCATCCTGGAGGTAAGCATAATAAACAGACAAAAAATCATAACAATCCAAAACATTGACCTTCAAAATTTATTTTTTATTGGTTGATTTGATATGGAAGTACAGTACAACTTTGATATCTCAAATCTTTCGGAATGGGAAAATTTTTCGAGACATTGTGTTTTCGAGTTATCAAGGTTTTTAAAAAATTACACTAGTAACTCTCACATTTACACAGGCGTACGCTATATGCATTT
Organism: Uloborus diversus; assembly: GCF_026930045.1. Classification (NCBI taxonomy): domain Eukaryota; kingdom Metazoa; phylum Arthropoda; class Arachnida; order Araneae; family Uloboridae; genus Uloborus; species Uloborus diversus. Next base: position 63,246,119 of record NC_072734.1, on the reverse strand, counting down.
ATATATGTACTATGGGACCACTTTGAATTACGATCAATAAAGTAGTCTTCAATATTTCACTAGATTTGAAATTTTCTAAGTGTCAGAAGTGCACAGGATGAGATTTTGAAATGAACAACAATTTCAACTTGATTTTTTTCACTTAAAAATTTAAAAATTCTAATTTTATCTGTAACCAGGAACCTCACATTCCAAAAGTTCTCAGCAGCCATTTTGTAGGAGTTAAAAAAGCTGAATGATGTAAATGAGGAACGCATTTTCCGTTTCGCTTGAAAAGTGACGGACGAAAAATCGAACCCCTTTCCTCAAAATGGACAACATGTTCGAGAGAAATGCACAAAGATTCTAAACTCTGGGGAAAACACAGCACCTCCTTCATACCAACACTCCCCTATTATCTTGCCCCAATCCCCTATTCACAAAATTTTCAAGAAAAGGAATGAAAATCGTTAAGCAATTGTCCCTGGAACTGGTTTTACTACAAAAATTGCCAAAGCAAAACGACAATTGCTTCTGTGCAAAAATTTCGACATATCAAGGGTTTCGAAAAATAAATTTCGAGATAACTATGGAAAATACATACGGGTTTTTATAGAAAATGCTGGGGAAAATTTTTTTTTCGAGACATCAAGGGTTTCGAGATAAGGAGGTTAGATATATCAAGGTTTGACTGTAGTTAATACATTCTAAAAATGCAAAATTAATTTATAAAAGTAAAATCAACTAATTTTAATTAATGATTTTGTTAAAAAATCACTTAATTCAAATCAATTGATTTAAATCAATGATTTTTTTCTTTTTAATCACTTCATTTAAATCAACAAACCCTGCATTAAGGGATTAGCAAGTGAAAAAGAATTAAAAGTTTTTAGTAACATTAATTCATTTTAACTGGGGGGAGGGGGCATGGGCAGATTAGATGTGGGGCATGATCAAAAAAAGGTTTGTAAACACTATAATAAAGAGAGTTCATTTCTTTAATCCTACTTAAATCAACACTTCCAAGATCACACACACGCACCAAAAAAAAATCAAGTTATGCAAAGGTTTTTTTTTTTTTTTTTTTTTTTTTAATTAGATCTGAATTTCAATATTAAAAGAAATGAGGGAATGCCAATAACTGAGTAATCTTTTCATATTTCTTTTTTTCATTATCAAATATTTTTTTAAGGTGAAAAATGCATTAGCAATAAACAATCTAAAATGGAAAAACAACCCAGATACTTCACAACCATCAAGCAAGATACCGAATTGTAATTCATAGTTCAATACAAAAATAAACAAACTGATGCTAGAATAGTTAATTTTCATCACACATTATAAACACTCATCAAAAGGCTGAAGCAGCAAGTGATTTTAAAAATAACGTAGCTGATCCAAATGTTGTTTCTAGTAGCAATAAGCAGCTAATTATTGACATTACATTAGAATCACACACACCATGACTATATAACACGAAAAAGAACGGAAGCCGCCATTACGTTTGCTGTTTGTTTAAAGTGTTGCCAAACTCCGACTAGGAATGGTCTGTAACTGACCTTTTTATGTTAGATGAATAATTAACACTGAGTCAAACATTGGAAACTATCCTGCAGTCACGCATGCTTCTGAGTGCCAAGGAAGAGGAGGAAGTTTATATCCATGACAAAAGGGTGCATTTCCACCCCACTTATTGCTTTTAAAAACAAAACCAAATTAATTTAAAAGGGGGGGGGGTTCAAACTGCAGCATTGAAATTTTTAGAGGTGGGGGAGGGGTGCTTGTAAGGGTATTTCTCTTTTTTGGGGGAGGGGTTTTTCGCGATATTTAGGTTTGTTTCCCTTGAACTTAGGGTCGGGTGAGAACCCCTGATTGAATGACAAAACGCGATGTGCATGGGCGTAGCCAGAGGGGGACATCTGCCCCTCCCTAGAAGAGAGACTCATTTCCTCATGCTCCTTCCTAATGTCTCAAAAGATAATTTGAAATTAGTTTCAGGAATTAAATTTCAAAACACATTTCTGTTGGAGCTGTGTTTTTCCTTTCACCTGACCATTAATAACATAAAATGTTTTTTATATAGTATGGGGGTGAGGGACTATTATTTCAAGATATTTCCGTCGTTCAGCACTGGAGATGAAGGGGGGATTAAAAATCACTGTCTTGTACTTGCCCCTCCCTATGGAATCCTGCCTACGTTCATGGCGATGTGTAATTGGTTAAAAACTGAGATTTACCACAATTAAATAAATTAACACGTATACCTTCCCTGTGGATTGCTTGCAGAGTTTTTCTAGCGTTTAAGTAGAGAGAGCGCTAGGGTAATATTTTTGCTGTGCAAATGAAAGCAGTTTAGCCTACGGCTCCTTTGCGAGGGCAACAAATTAAAAAGTACAAAAACTAGTTAAAGAACCTAACCCCCCTAACTGTTTAAACGTAAGTTTAAACAGTTGGGGGGGGGGGGGAGAGAATTCATGGCGCAGACTGCACCATTGAAAATTTTTAGAGGGGTTCATTTTAGAGGGTTTTGACTTCCTTGTGTGGGTTTTGTTCTTGAAAGAGCACTCCGTCGCATTTGAGAGGGTATACCCTTGCTTAACCTCAACATAATGTGACGAGAAAAATGCCAACATAGAACCCCCCCCCCTTTCTTGTTTGATCTCTATACTTTTCCCTCATTTTGACAGTCAGTTTCTGCCACGGGGACAGAAAAGCATGCACTTAAGTTATGCATTAACTCTCGGATCTATTGATCCATTCCAAGTATGAAACCAGTGGTGTTCCCATCAATTTTTCTGAGGGTATACTCCCAGTAATTCATTGTGCACAATATTTGTATGCGATGATATACATAACATGGGTGCCCACCTAGGGGGGGGGGGAGGAATTGCGGCGCAGACTCCGCCATTAAAATTTTTAGGGGGGTGTTTTAAGGGGTATTTTTCTCATTAAAAGGGTGGGGAGGTGCGCCATTGTCCTTAGGGGGGGGGGGGCACCTTTGTACATAATATATCATAGTATGAAAATTTTTGAAGCTTGAGCTTTTACGCTATATGTCTAAAAAATGTTTGAGAGTATACGCGTACATGTAGGGGTTCCTATGGAAATATCTCTATATGAAACACATCATAATGAACTTAAAGGAACGTTTGATGATGGTTGTTGCTGCTGGAAAGGTCGAGCCAATCTTAATTGCCTCAGCTAAAGCTGAATAAATTGCATAGCTTTGGTGCAACTATTTTAAAGTATTAGAGGGATTCCTTTGAGTTTCTTTTTTTTTTCCTTTTCTCACATTTCGAGCAACGAGATGTTTGAACAACAAGATGAAAAAGAAAAGAATTGCTGTTCTGTAGCGGATTACCCTTCCGATTAATGTGATACAGTTGCTTTGTTACCCAATGAATAAGAGGTAACGTTTTGAAGACAGCTGCATTTGGAGCAACAGTGGACTGCTAGATTTATGCTTAATATATGTAACCTTTGACAGACCCAGCAAGATCATCCAGGCTAAAACTTATCTCATCCTTGTAGCTTGCATTTTTCAACAAAAGATCTGGCACCATCATTTTCTTTTCTTAAAAAAGGTGGAGTGATGTGTCAGCATCCCCCCCCCCCAAAAAAAAAAAACGCTTTTTTCTCTTTTTTTTTCAATTTTCTCTAAGAACACTTTAGTGAGTTTCTTCGTCATCGTTATAATTTATTCCCTTATAGTAATTTTTTCCTTAAAAGCCTTTGAAAACTCTTTTAGATCCTCTGTCCTTGATCTGATTAAGAACGTGACCATAAGAAAATTAAATATCATATCATACGGCGATGCTTTTAAATTAAATTCATATGAAAATGTTTAAGCAGCATAAGTATAATGTAAAAATAATCCATTTTATAAGCCTTCAGAATAGTTAATAAATGTGAGACATTTCACTTGTAAATTTAAACAAATGAGTTGCTTTAAATTTGATCAATGTAACCTTGGCTAGCACTTTTCAAGCTTGTATCATATTAGTCACGAAAACTAAAAAAAAAAAATATTTTTTATTTCTTGCTGCGCGGCCCTATACTCGTAGAGTTAGAGTTGGGTTTTTGATGTGACAAGGGTATTATACTCTTGGTTTAAACTCAAAAGGCCGAAGTGTCAAAATCTTATCTTGATTACTGAAGAAACATATTGTCCCTGAAGTCCAATTTGTCGGGGGAACTCCCCGACATCGATAAAACAGATGAAAAATAAAAATGGTAGGTGCGGGGGACTTCGGGGTGTCATGTCATGAAGAAACATATAAACGAAAACGAGCAACAGTAGTCACAAATAATGCTGAAGTTTCAATTTTAATATGGTTATTTAGCAGAGATTAAAATAATTTTAATTAATTAATAAAAATCTATGTAAAATGACAGGTTTCATATCTCAGATATTCAAACACTTTGCCGTTAGTAGATTTTTTTTTTTTTTTTTGGTACCTAAAAATTTAGCTAGATTACATATTTGACATAATGCGTACCTAGAAAGCAAGTAAGAGGATAAGTAATTTGTATTCAGTAGCTGATGAATACTTAGATATTCAATAAAACTAAGTAATCTTAAGATATTCTATAAAAAGTTTTTGTTTAAACCAATTAGTTAATGTTCCATTAAATCCACTAAACTAAATCGCTTTTAATCAGGATTGGTTTTGGACTGTCCGAAACTGGTTTAGGACAGGACAGGTGGTTTTTACCATCCAAAAGCGTCCGAAACAGAGCCGGCCTTAGCACTTGCGGGGCCCCATTGGAGAAATCTGATGGGGTCCTTTACAGAATGGTTGTACAAATTCGAGAAGTGCCAACCTATTTTTCTGATTTGGGCAAGGATTCAAAACTGCCACAATTATCCGTCTTCCTTCAAATTTCTACATCACGTTTGATTTTTACTTCTTTTTTTCTTAAGAAATGAATGAATGGCCACAAAAATGAGTATAAATTTTAAGAACGTAACAAGGACGTAGCCAAGGAGGGGAGGCCATGGGGCCCGGACCCCCCCCCCCCCCCCTCCTTCCCGAAAGAACATTGTCTGCTTTTTCTCAGTTGTTGCACCTCACGTCAACAAAAAATTTCCAAAGAGAGAAATTTTATGAAACCCGGTATTTTCTCCTTAAATATTCCCATTAATCAGCAGTTTTCCCGCATCCGAGTCAACTCAGAACACGAGAACCTCGTGCAATAACTACAGGTTCCCAGTTGCCGCCTGTCTTTTACTGTGTTGCGTACTGCGTCCGAAAACGAAGAATTTCCGTATTCTTTCAACCCAGCTGGGTTGTGACCTTGAAATTCGGCCCCTTTCCCTCAGTCCGCCAGATTGCCATCGGCAAAGTAATTGTCAACAAACATTCCCCAGTCTCATTGGGGTGGTTTTCTTTCTTTCTTTTTGCTTCGACTCTTTTCCCGTTTGGAACTGATTTCCTAGACATGCTGCACGAAGGACAGCCAGAGTGAGGTGCATCCCTGGTGAATCAGAAATTGAAAATCCTATTATTTTCTGTTTTAACACACAGTATCTTTCTACCACACACTTATAGGAAACATATCTTGAACGAAATTGTAATAAGAAGAAAATTAAGTTTACACAAACTAGGTAAGTTGTCCCTTTTAAAGTTTTTTTAACAATACGAGTAATTTTATGTGTTAATTTGTTTTCCCATTTAAAAACTAAGTTCAGACAGCAACGAAGAAGAAATTCTACACATTTCGCGTGTTTGAGGATGAGAAAAAAATAAACTTTAATTATTAATTAATTAATTTTTGTTCTTTATATTTTTGGTACGATTCATTTAAGATTTATTTTATATTTTGATTAATAATCTTATTTAAACTTTTAGTTTTTTTTTTTTACAATAATAGATTACTTATCTCCCCGGAAGCTTACAACTTTTAAACTGTAATCCTGAAAAGTTTTTTTTTTTTTTTTTTTTTTGAACATTTGTGTCTTATTTTTTAGCACAAACTAGACTTTTTACGGATGTTTTTCCACTCAATATTTAAAATGACCGTTAAACATATTAAATGTCCAAAATGTATTTGTGTTTGAAGGTAAAATAAGTGAATAAATAAAATTTGAAGTTGATGCAACGGAATTACTTGCTGTATCAAAATTTTATGGTCCCAAGAGAAGAGCCGTTAGTCATTTTTAACTGAAGAAAAAAATCTTTCTTCGATGTTGTTCCGTTTTTCAAGAGAAGCATATTTGTAGTTGCTTCATTGGAATAAATTTTCTGATCGTTATTTACCGCCATTGTACTGAGGATTTATTTAGTAAGCATCTATGCATCCATCATTAGTAAACTGCGATGGTAGCATTAAATGTAACAAAAAACGGACATGTGCATTTAACTATAAATTACTAGGTGAAAATTTCTGCTATTTACTGCGTTACAAGCAAATAATTAAATATTTCAACTCTTAATTTCTTCAAGTTAAAATTTTTTGCTATTTCTTGCAGTAGAATATGTTTTACTAACATCACATAAAAGAAAGAAAAAAAAGTCAATACCTACGTTATAAAATATGATATGCTTTCGAGAATACAGGATGATTACAAAATTGCTTCTAAAATGGAAGTTATACCAATTTGAAAATGAAAGAATCAGAAGTGTTATTATTGTTATATGAATTTTGGAAGGTAGATTTAAATCATTACTGGATTTTTAACCACAATCATTCTAAGAATTTTTTTTACAAAAGATTGTCTTTAGACTTTGGAACATCAGATGACTGAGGAGCAAAAAATTTACAAACAGAGGCTATAAGAAACCTATAAGTTTTGATTCCAAAAATTGGCTAGCTTTATTCATATTGCATATAGTTGAAAATGTATCTAATTTGATGCTACGGTATTATCGCAATCTCAAACGGGTCGAAGATTACCTTAATGATCAAAATTTGACGTTTGACTCCAAATTATGAAATTTTGAGTCTGACACTTGCTTTCTGCTAATAAAGACAGTAAAGTAACCAGGTTATAATCAAATATTGTCACGATAATTCGTAATAGAGCATATTGACATTTTCCCTGTAGTTGTTTACAATTATATTTTTAATTTGAAAAAGACTGATTTGTACAGAAGTTGTTTTGTATCAGCAGAATAAACAGAACTCGTGTTTGGTGGTGAGATAGGTGGGTGCGATGCCTCCTCTTGATCTTTTAAATGAAGCATCAAATTGAAAACATCAGAGGAAAATCGCCAATAATGTTCAAATCATTCATGACCTTATAAAAAACATTTATAAAAAGCAATCATTTGCATTTTTTCCAAAATGTTGTTGAAATAAAAATACGCAGATGCTTAGTTTCATTCATTATACATTCCATTACTCGAGAGGTAAAAGATCTCTCAGGTATTCGTTTGGCTTGACAAAATTGAACCCCTAATGCAGTTTCGCATCGAAGAGAGTTCAAGTGTCTCCATCTGGTGGAAACTCGGCATCAAAATTTCTTGTGCCACTCACATCTGCGCCTTAATGGACATTAATGGCATTTGAAAGACTAGATGCCATATCGGTGGTTCGCACTAGGTCCGAAAAGGCTAAAGCCTCTAACGATAACGAAGCCCGATTAGAAAAAAAAAAAAAACCATAGCGGATCCTAAGATAGCTTATTTTACCAATTCGTTGCAAAAAAAAAAAAAAAAAAAAAATAATAATAATAATAACGATTAAAAAAAGAAAAAAGAAACGGCAATACGTCTTTTTTTAAAAAAATGATTGCAGCAAAGGAAGTCTCCGTCCATCAAAGAGATACAATTGTTTGTTCAAGATTTTAAATGATGGTTAGAAATGATAATTAGAAAACGGATAAAATTAGAAATTTCATTCAATTTCGTATTATCAAAAGAATATGTTATAAACGTAGATAAACAAAGAACTAGTTCAAGCTTTTTAAATGAAACCTTGCTAATATTTTCGTCGAGAGGGTGGTTGAATTTTGCCAGAAATCTTGATCAAATCGGGCAGGGTGGCGGAATTACGTTATTTAGCATTCACACAGTTATACATTCTACGCGATAGATATAGATTTCTTTATTTTTTCAAATAAAATGACTTGTACGTGTTTTGTTGAAATATATTACAAAGCTTTAATATTTTATCACCTGCATTTTCCAAGTAATCTCTAGAACAGTTTTCGTTTTCCGATTTTCTTTTATTGTGAACTTTTTATTAATAGGAATTATTACATCCCTCATTTTCAAAGCTTCAGAACGGAGGAAACTTATGTGATGAAATTTTTCTATCCATGTTTGGAAACTTAGTATGGGATAACTTTTAGTTTAACGTTAATTTTATAAACTGACAATAATTTCTTTGCCACTTAATGTAAAATTTTTGTTTACTAATTTTAACAATTGCTCCATCAATTTCAATTATTTAATTAATTTTAGTTAATTATCATATTTTAATAATTAGTTTTAATTGGATTTATTTTTTTAACGTGAATATGAGCTACTAATTTTGCTTTAACATGCTTCCTCTTTTGAAGCTCGCTCAACCTTGGACCCCCCCCCCCTTAACAAAGTTCTAGCTACGTGCCTGAACGCAAAAAAAGTAGCTCTGGGAATCTTTTTATACCCAATCGCATGAGGTTGGCGCACGAGAAAATGGGGGGCGGGGGTCAAAAGAAGTGTGGGGGTTAGGGAACGGCGAAACTGATGCTAGTTTTTTTCTTCCCCCCTTTTTTTATTGTAAAATTGGACAATATTATGGGATTTTAACATGACTGATTAAATGACTCATAAAAAATGTGGAATAGGGCCGCTAACACAGGAACGGATGACCATCTCAGACTTTCCTCTTCCAATTCAAAGTTCGATTATCATGAAATAATTTTAGAAAAGTCTATTGTTGCAATTTTTAGTTTTTATTTTCGTGGAATAACTCAACCCACCCATCAAAAAACATTTTTTTTTTTATATAGATCATTATTGTGCAACTTTGAGAAGTGAGGGGGCAAGTCCCTTCACCGTTGGAAGTGAGCGGGTGGTTGGCCCCTCCCCTCCCCCGTACGAGCAGCCTATGTGCGCAATTTATAGCATAGACGGAAAAGGAAAATGCACCATAATTTATCAGTTCTAAAAAAGCAATTTTAGACTGCATGCAAAAAACCAGACGTCTTTGGGATGTCAGAAGTGGAACGGAGTTGCAGGGAGCGGGGGAGCTGTTCTTGCAAATTTTTCGAAATTGAAGTTTAAAAAAGCAGTTTTGGTACGGAGATGACGTTAGGGGTGAGGGAAGAGGAGAGGGACGTTAGAGGTCAGATAAACCACTCACGGTTCCCGGAAGAGTCTTCAAAGCTGATTTCTAAAATCCCAAATTTGGACAATTTTGTGTAAACTGAAGGGAAAGGGGGAGAGGCGGAGGTTCCCTGCCTACCGAATTATTTTTAAAACTTAATTTTTAATTAATTTTGGTAACGATAGGGAATTGGGGGCTCCTCTCAGAAATTTTAGTCTCAATTAGGTGATGTTTGATCAAAATTGAGAAGAAAGGAATTTGGTGATATCCTGATAGAAACTTGCAAAATCGATGGCTTTAAGGCGCAATTTTAGACTATCAGTGGTGACATTAGGAGATTCAGTGACATTTCGAAAATTTTTCGATATTGAAGTGTTAAAAACTTTATTTTAGGTAGGTCCTGTTTAGTAACGATTCAGAAAAAAAGGGGGGGGGGGGGGGAGAGATTCCTCCCGGAATATTTTTCCAAACTGAAATTAATTTCATGCTATCCATGGGAGGTGCTTATGCTAAAGAAAGGGGTAGAAAAGATTTAAGAGTCCTTCCCCATGAAATATTTCGAAATTTAAATCTTAAAAACATTATTTTAGGCTACCTTTGGAGACGTTAGAGGAGAAGGAGAGGAGGGTTGTCAAATTTATGAATCTTCTTGGAAATCTTTTAAAATTGAAAACTGAATGATGTAATTTTATTCGAGATGAAAACAGTCGGAAAAAAAAAAAAACGGAAAATTTCGAAAAAAAACCTTTGTTTTCCAAAAGGGTTAATTTCCACTACGGAAAAATTTAAAAATGAATTTTTTCAACTTTTCAGGAAGTTTTAACTGAACGTTTAATCAAAAAATGATTAGTAATTTCTCATACTTAAATTCTGATGCAATATCCTCCCCGAGCTCCTCCTTGTATGTCAAAATACTGTGTAACTTTGATAATACAAGTTTTTGTAAGATAATATAATTTGCATATTGATCAAAAAACATTTGATATTTTTTAGAAAATACCAATATCTTTGGTGAAGAATTTATTTTCCTTCTTTAAAAAACAGACAAGCATAAATTTAAACACAGAACTATGTTCCTGCCTACTGCAAACCAAATGTACAGGGTGCAGCAACAAAAAACCCGGGCAAGCAATTTTATCAAAAATAAATAAATTAACAAAACAAAAATATGAGAATACCATTAGCAATCAATAAATTAATTGGTTTCAAACTGGCCGCCTTTTGAAGTAATACAGAGGTGCAACTGCATATTGAAATTTTCATTCATGGGCCGCAAGTCCTTTAATCAATCCTCTTCCCTATAAAGCAACTGGTTTAGAGAGCCCAAACTTATGTGTAGTTAAAGGTTGGACCTTGGAGTGTCTATAGACCAAATCCTATTGTTCTGGGGGTTATCAGCTGGTTGAACGGTAAATAAGTAAAAAGTATCTCTTTCAGCGTGGACTTATGGCCGTCTCAAACGGTTCTGGCATCTTTGGAGTCATACAAATGCCTGAACTTTTTGGAACTCCTAAAACTTCTGTTTGAGCTGTTTTTGCTCCTGCTCGCACTAATCGGTCACAAATTCCCTCCATCTTACAAATTACTTCTCTCGTGAAAACCAAAGGATTTCATTGATTGCACTTTTGGATGACCTGACGATTAACTGAAATGTTCACTGTTCGTTTTTGTAATACTTTCCGGACATCGACTATCATTTCTAAGCCTTTTGAAGCGATGTTGCATCAAATACTGTTTGCCGAGGTATAACAAGCAAACGAACTGTCATTCTACTTGGTTAAACAACTTTAAAATGGCAGGTCTTTTGCTTAAAATTGTATGAAAACTGAAAAACAATAGATAAAAAAGGAGATATATTGCAATTATTTTTGAATAAAATGGGAGACTAAAATAAGTAAGACGCTCATTAAAATGAAATTACTTTACTTCCATCCAAGGATGTAATCTTTGTCCGATTTCTTTTTTTTTTTGGCCACACACTGTATACTGCCGTGCTAAGCACAAAAGTAGAATCTCCAGTTGAGCTCAAGATGAGATATTGTGTTTTAAAGTTTGGCTCTTCCACATATTTGATTCAGATGTTTTTTTTTTCCAGAATTTAAAAAAAAAAAAAAAGTTCCTGATTAAATGACCCTAAAACATTTTATTTATTAAATAAAATACGAAACAGAAAAAAATTGCAGGTGTGACTACTTTTACTACTGTGCTTAGCACGGCCATAGGAATAAAATGAATCTCTTGTTTAAGTTATGGTTCAGCTTTAGAAACCATCATACAGTTTTGGCTAGGTGTTTCTGTTGGAAAGAAAAAGAAAAACAAATTTAGTTTTGATTTAGACTTAGACTGGACTGGAAAAAAATCAAAATTCACTAGCTATCATTTTCAGACAGCAAAGTTACATTGTAAGGAATGGAAATCATACTTATTTTTCTTTCAAACAATATCAATCACACAGGAAATACACTGCCAGCTCAGTCATTCCAGCCGAGCCTTACCCCTGGCTATAGGGCGGTAATTTACTGAAAATATCAATCATGTTTGAGAGTCAAAAATTACAACAATTATTTCAAGTTTCAAAGGCAATCTAAAATAGAAAATGTAATTGTTATGATTAGATACACCTTTCCAAATATTAAAGGTTGAACGACGACTTGACTTATTTCTGGTGTTTGACCAAGAAAGCTCTCAGTTATAAAACAAAAAGTTTTTTTTCTAATTAAAAAACCGTATTTCTATTCATGAAAAAGCACGCAGTATTAAAAGCTTATCATTTATTTATTTTTTTTTTTTCAGAATGCACATACATTAGTGTTAATTGTGAAAAAAAAATTGTCATTGCTACTGAGTTTTAAAATTTTTTACTAACACAAATAAAGAAAGAAAAAAATAATAAAAGTAAATTAAATGAAATAAATTAAAAAGTTAGCTTTGGAAATTCCTGAAACTAGAAACGTACCGAGTACTCGGTAACTACTCGGTACTCAGCCAAATTCTGATCAGATACTCGGCCAATACCGAGTAGTTGCAAAAAATTGAATAATGTCCAAGACAGATACTAAAATTTATTAAAAAAGAGCAAGCATTACATTCTGCAATCATTTACAATTAAAATTTATAAGTCGAATTTAAATTTTGAGAAAAATGAAGTTTGTAATGCTTCAATGGAATAAATCCTTATTTTAATGTCCCCAAAGTTAATAAAACTTATTTATTAAAAATTATGCAAAAAAGGTAAGTATAGAAAATATGGAATTTTTATATTAAGAATGGATTTTTGCTACAAACAAAAATTAGTTATAAAAAATATAAAAATACTTTTGCTTAAAAAATAAAAGGAAATAAAACAACAGTAAAAGCACAGTGCAGGAACACTGCAGACACGTGTTTTGGCGTTACAAGGAATTTCTTTTTCAATGCACAAAATGGGAGCTCGTGGATTTAAAAGCATCCGACAAAAGTCGGATTTTTTTTGTCGTATGTCTTAACATTCTTTAGCTCACATGTTATGCACTGAAAAAGACGTTCCTTGTAATGGGGAGTCAGGAACACGTGTCTGCAGTGTTCCTGCACATTTGTTTTTTCTGCTTTTAAAAATTATTTATGTTTGGCGGACTAGAACTATAATTGATTGGTATACAGTGAAACCCCTCCTAATGGACACTCCTCTTATGCAGACAATTTTTAATTCCCTAGTTCCAATGCAAATAACATTGTTAAACCCCTGTCCTGCGGACACCTCTCTATTACAGACAAAAAAAAAAAAAAATGTCCTGTTAGTGTCTGCATTAGAGGGATTTCACTGTAATTTGTTTTAATTCCAACTTGATTAATCATACCTTTTATTTATTTTTAATTTTAAAAATAATTATTTTTTGTAAAATTTTTGACACAAACTAAATTGTTTATATAATGCGTAATTAAATTTCAGCAGGAATTTAGTTTTAAAAACTATCATATGGACAAGGAGGTCTATACTACTATTCCAATAAGTTCAAAATTCATCACATGTGTGTCGGTGGTTCTTCTCAAAACAAAATTGGTGCTTGGTAACTCGGCCGAGTAGTGAAAGGCCGAGTACTCGGTACTCGGCCAAAGTGCTACTCGGTACGTCTTTACCTGAAACTTCGGAGTCTTGGAGTATCTCGTGGACATTGCCGATGTGATAGTAAGAGTCTGGGATAGGGGCATTTGACCCTTACGTTATTGCAGACCGTATTAATTGCTGATATTTATTAAAAATTTATACTTTGGTCCCTCACTGCCTAGTTCTTTTGTTTTGAATGGAAGTTACAGGGTACAGCGGGTGCCGCCTTAGGTATGGATTTAAAAATGTTTAATTGGCTATATACGTTTTATTTTTTTCTTCTGGATATTTATTTAAGACTAGTAGTTTTGGACATGTATTTGCTAACTTTAATAGGGGTGCTAAAAGCCTAAGGAAACTCCCCCTACTCTTTTAATCACACTGAAAGTAGCTCCATATATATCCCCAGATTAAATATCTTTAATCATATTATGATTAATATCAGTTAAGTTTATTTGAACTCACTTTATTTTCTTATTTATTTTTGTGAGGAAAAAATAGGCCCCTGCTGGCGCGGGGACCTATTGGGTTCTTCTGCTTTAATCGGCTTTAGGCCGGCTCTGGTCCGAAACTGTCCAAAAGTATGCTAAAACTAAAGGGGTATAATCTAATCAATTCTTTACTACAATATTCATACTCTATAAGTATAGATATTAATGAGGTTTAATTAATTGGCATTTGATATATTTTGCTCCAAAATGTTCATTTAAAAAATATCTTTAAAAATATTGCCAATACCTCTATTGCATAAAAACTTTCTTATGTAACAGTTGATAGAGTTATGAAAGAAAATTCACGACACTACCAAGACAACTAAGTTCAGCTCTATTTATAACTCAAAGGAATGCTACTAAATGTACAATATTTAGGTGCAAAAAAAAAAAAAAAAAAAAAAAAAAAAAAAAAAAAAAAAAAAAAAAAAAAAACTCGATTTTTTTAATGGTTTGTGCAAATGAGTTTTACATGATGTTTTAACAAAAATTAATTTTTAAATCATGTATTAAAGAACAAGAAATTGATGATAAGACATTTATATTTTAAAACTTTTGCTATTCTTGTTTTAGTTCATATTTTTAACATAATACATTCTGTAATTAGAAAAAATTATAATTTATTGTATTTGAGTCAATCATTGCACTATATTTTGAACGCTTTCTTTTGCACAGATGCATAAAAGACAAGAACTTTTGTTTATGGAGAAAAAAAACCCTCATGGATACAGATTAAAACTTTTAAAGAAGAATTTTATTTCTAAGTCACTAGATTATTTAACTTGTATGTAACTAGATTAAATTCAGCTGCATAAATAATTTGAATGTTCACATTGAATAAATGTTCAGTTAAAATATTAATTTGATACATTTTATTCTGTTTTTTGATGTTTTCTCACAAAATACAATTTCTCTAAAAATATAGTTTTGGACACTTTCGGACAGTTTTTGACACAAGGAGTTTGGACAGGACGGTTTAAAAATAAGGGTATTTTACTGTAGTGTCCAAAATCTTGCCAACCTTGCTTTTAATATATAAATTTGTAACAGTGAGTGAAAGGAAATAAGAGCATTTTCTCAGTTTTTCGTTATTCTTATTTCATTCTCAATTATGTTGCTTCATAGCTGTACATTCATGTCAACGACAATGTTGACTATTTTTACATTTTACCTGTGTGTGTTATTTACTAGAACTTATCGACTGAAATTAGACAAGAAACAAATTTTTTAAAATCATAAATAAAAACATTTTATGGCAGTCAAATATTACAGACAAAGAAAGTTTTAAATATTAACCAATCATTGACCTCTTTCTTCCACGTTGTCGAACTTCTTCTAATTTTTCAGCTACAGCAGCTGACTCACGTCCAAGTGTCTTGAGATACGAATCAATAATAGCGTCAAAAAATAATTGCGAGTTAGGATGCAGACTGGACACAGCACGCTCCAAGACATAGAGGTCAACGGCTTTGTCTTCAACCAGGACATCTCTTTTGGATAGACCAAAATCAATAAAATAAACATCAAAATCGTCTTTCATAGCTGTTTCTTTTAGATGACCTTCCTTAACTAGCAGATTAGATGTTGTCAAATCACCGTGAACGATATCACTTTTATGCATTTTTGCAATACCAGTTCCGATTTTGTGAGCAAGTGGCGTCATAGTGGTGATTACATCAGGTCCTAACTCTAAGAGCCTAGATTTCAAGAATTGTTTCACTGTAACAGCATTCGAAATCTTTTCGAAGATGATGCAGCGGGAGTGGAGGTCAGCAAAATAAACAGCAGGACATTTAATTCCGATTTCTCGACAGCGATTCAAAGCTCGAACCTCTGCTCGCATACGTTCTGCTGTCAAAGTTTTGTCCAAATCTGGATGGCGATATCGTTTAACGAATCTTTCTTTCAAAATAGATGATTTTCCTAAAAACTCACCTTCATAAACTTTTGCTTCTGAGCCTTGGACAACTAATTTAAAATCTTTTCCGATGTCTAAACAATTAGAAAGATCATCTATGAATTCACACATGTTTGTTGCTCACTTTTTTGTTTACATTCGGCTGAGAGAAGTAATGATGCCACTCTACGTTAACCAAATATGTAAAACAATTTTTTGAACGAAAAGTAAAACTTTTCCTAAAAGTAAAGTAATACTTCACTAGAACTGTCATGATTTTTTTCCGATTAATTGCATTTTTAAGCTTTTTTTTATATATTTGAAAACTAATATAGAAGCAACTTACTCACAGTTAATCTTCTTCTACTTGTGAAACCGCCATCTAGTGGATAAATGTATGAATATCGATCAATAATTATTATAAAAATAAGGTTGCAAAGCCCTATTAATGGAGGTCCTCCTTCTTTCTTTTTTTTTAGTATTCATTTATTCTTTATAATTAGCAAAAATATAAATATTCGAATAATTAAAAAGGCTAATAATTTTGTTTACGGTGGAAAAAAATGAAAAAATACTTTTTCATTTACATGCATGATTATTTACATTAGATGGTGCAATCTTATAAAGGAAAGAGAAGAAGAATGCATTATTTTTGGCTACTCTTGGTATAAATGGGTGAATAAATAAATTTTCAAATTCAGTAATATTTTAACAAATTCAAATCGTCTGCAATGGTTAGTAATAGTAAAATTATTCAAATAGACAAGAATAAGGTAGAGCATTATTAAAGATTTTTTTTTTTTCATTTGCGTTATTCTGAATAAGTAAGTAAATTGCGCATTCACATGAAATAGACTTAATGTAATAGCTACGATTCATGAAAACAGTAATTTAAAATTGGACGAAAAAATTGCAAACATTGAACGTTCTTGGGAATTGGTATTTGATATATTTGGAGGATGTAAAATTAATCTTCTGAACAAAAAAGTTCATGTAACCTCAACTGATGAAAGTATTCAGTCAACTTCACTAAAAAGTATTTTATAAATGAAAAAAAAAAAGAAAAAAGCATTAATAGAATTATTTTTTTTTCTATTCATTTACTTTTTACAATTAGCATTCATATGAATTAATGACAGGTGAAAAATAACTTCTTACAATAGAAAAAAAAGTTATTAAATTAATTTGTTGATAATCATATTTTTTAAAAATGAAAATGGTGCTGAAAAATGTCTGTTAATTAAAAGTGAACAACGAAAATTTTTGAATGAAAAAATATATATATATACAATTCAAATTCGTTTACAGCAAATTTAGTGATGAACATATCAGTTAAAAATATGAGTTTAAGTTTTACATCAACTACAGACAAAAGCACTCAAATATTTTACTGTGCAAGACTCTCATATGTGAAACCCATTTTCTATGTTGAAGTTCTATATGCAAATAGTTTGTGATAATGATAAAGGTTAGAAATGACTACTTAACATTAGGGATTGTGATTTTTTAACTTTTTTTAAATCAAAAATTCGGATTTTTTTATTTAGATTTTTTTTCAGTCTTGAAACATTTGTAGACATCAATTATCATTATTGATCTTTTAGTGCAAGTCCAGACGCATAGTTCATAGTAAATTTTTATCATAAAATGTTTGTACATTGTGCATAGCAATCTAGAATGTTTTCTAAGTCCCTTCTCTCCCCTTTTTCACGCAGTTTTCAAACAGAATTTTCTCTTTTTATAAAAAGAAAACTGTCACACATGATAATAGAAGTTTTACAATGACAATCAGAAATCCTTTCGTACAAATTTCGTTACTACTAGGTTTCAACTCTAGCTGGTCTGCCCCCCCCCCCTTCCCCAGCTACTACCACCAATCATTCATTTATACTTCTAGGAAACATTGGTGCTACTATATTTCCTAGAATCATAATTTTTATACTTTTTTCAAGATAAATTCTTAAAATTTGACAATTTTCTTATCAGCTCAGAGTCGACTAAAGTTCTGAAATAAATCCAATTGGGGTGAATAAGGCAATTGTTAGTTATTTAATGAATTAATACTTAAAATGATTGAATAAGTAAACGAATTGAACTATGTCACTTTACCCAGCATGCACTTGACTAATTTAAGAAAACGTTAAAAAGAAAAAAGTTCTTGACTGACAACAAAATATTAAAATATGAGCAACATTTTTTATAATTCTAATTGTTATCATTTTTTAATTCTCAATGTGTTCATAATTTGGAACCGTACAACGCTTTCGATTTTGTTAATACTTATTGTTAACTGCTTGACAATCTTACTTAATGTTAAGCAGTGTTCGTTGATTTTAATCAGCTTGATTTAAGTTATGATTAAAATCATGATTTAAATTAAGTAATTTAGAAAAAAAAACCTGTTGATTTAAATCAAGAAATTGTTTTAACAAAAATCATTGATTAAAATCAGTTGATTTTATTTTTATTAATTAAATTTGAATTTTTAGAATATATTGCTCTAAATTTAACTGCACTGCATTATACAATCTTAACTTCAACTGGCTAAACTACATAGATTATTCTTGCAATATTGCTTTTATTCCAAAATTACAGTTCGGTAAAAAGTATATATAAAAAATTGCATTTTTTCTTATACACCATTACTTTAAGTAAAGTAATTAGGTAAACTTATTAAGTAAAGTAATTGTTTAACACATTATTTTACACTAAAAATGTACATGATGATGGAAACCTTATTATTAAGCCAGGGGTGCCCACCAAAGGGGGGGGGGGGAGGGTTATACCGCAGACTGATCCATTGAAATTTGCATGGGGGTTGTTTTTAGGAGTATTTTTCTCAATTTTGTGGAGCTCTTGATAAGGGGAGGGGGACACTACGTGACATTTAGGGGGGTGCTCTTTTCCTTTAGAAGGAGGGGCACCCCCTAGATTAAGCAAAGCGTCAAACAAAATCGCATCTTATCTAAACGTTATAACCTATTTATGAATCTTATGAATTTATTGAATATTTAGAGAACTAATGCTAATTTTAAGAGTAAGCTAAAAGGTTCATCAGTTCAGGCTGGTTTATGATCAAGTTTTAACAATTGCCTTATTCACCCCAATTAAATCTATTTCAGAACTTTTGTAGACTCTAAAAGCTGATAAACATAGAAAACTGCCAAATTTTAAGATTTTTTCTTCTAAAAAATATGAAACATATAATAATAGGAAATAGGGGTACCACTGTTTCCTAGAAGTATATAGTTGAAGGATTGGTGGTAGTACCTGGGGGAAGGGGGGGGGGGCAGAGCAGCTAGATTTGAAACCTAGCGGTTGATAGTCAAAATTTGTTCTGAAGGATTATATTTTTGTAAATGCATCATCCACTTATAAGATATTTACTGTCTTTTAAATCTGTATCACGGAAAATTTTAAAACGAAAAAACAAAGCAAGTTTATTTGTGAAATTTATTGAAAGTCTATAGGGACATATATTTTACTTTCTTTTACATATAAAGGTGTGTTTAATGGACGTTATACAGTTGATTAAGATCAATTTGAGTAAATTTGCCAAAATTATAAAATGAAAAAAATAATTGGAAACACTAAATGACTGCGTCTTTGTAAAAAAGAACCATTATCGTTTCATCCTCAGTAATTATCCCAACATCATCTGCACAATGCCAATAAAAAGTGTCACTATTTCTATTCGTTCTTGAAAATTCAACACTATTTTTAATTTGTATCATCAACTTCCAGCATTAGACCTACTTAAATCGAACGTTTCACAAATACATAATCATTAGCTTTAACAATTTTTAGCTCAACTATCAATTCCTATACTAAGTCGTCATAGTTGTCTTTTATTTCAAATACTTAACTTACTTTGTCAAATACTTAATCAGAGTTGCTCTTTATTTTGAGAACCCCATTATTATATAGGGGACCCAATTACCCGATAGTGAGGGGGTAGATATAATACCCACTTACTTAGTAGATGGGTATAATACCACTTACCACGCATAGCAAAAATGTACGGGGTAAGTGGGACCCCTCCTCTTAAACACTTATTAATAATATTTTGTTCAAAAATTCTTGTTGCTGTATGAACTTTAAGTTATACTATAAGTGAAAAATTAACTATCATAAAAATAATAAAAACTAACCTTGAAACACTTCTTTGAAAAATGTTGCTTGAACTCGCAAAAAAAAAAAAAAAAAAAAAAAAAAAAATCAGAATTTTTTTTTTGAGTAAGTGCTATGACTTAGAAAAGTTTCACGAATCCCAAATATGTGCTAAACCAATTACTGTGATGGAATTTAACATGATCTGTGCAAAAGAGTTTGAAAGAGTTGAAGAGAGTTTGAAGAGTTGTTTATCCATATTTCAGTTTTAGAGGGGTGACTCACTTACCGCAGTGACCCAGTACCCCAACCAACCCTAATCTACAAATGTTTCAAGATTTAAAAAAAAAAAAAAAAAAAAACTGAATAAAAAAAATCAGAGTTTTTTGATTCAAATAGAAAATTAAAAAATCACAAACTCTGATGTTAAGTAGTCATTTCTAATAACCTTTATCATTATTACAATAAAAATATTTTCATGTAGAATTTTAACATAGAAAATGTTTTACATATGAGCATCTTGCAGAGTAAAATGTTTGAGGGCTTTTTTTTTTTTTTTTTTGTATTTGATGTAAAACTGAAACTCATATTTTAAACTGATATGTTCATCATTAAATTTGTTGTAAACGAATTTGATTTTTTTTCCAATTAAAAATTTTTGTTGCTCACTTTTAATTAACTGACATTTTTCACCTTTTTCACTTTTTAAAGACATGATTATCAACAAACTAGTTTAATAACTTTTATTCTATTGTACATAGTTATTTTTCACCTGGCATTAATTAATAATGAATACTAAGTGTAAAAAGTAAATGAATAGGAAGAAAATAATTCCATTAATACTTTTTTTATTCATTTCTAAAATATTTTTTACCGAAGTTTATTGAGTACTTTCATTAGTTGAGGTTACATTAATTTTTTTGTTCAGAGGATTAATTTTATATCCTCCAAATGTAACAAATACCAATTCCCAAGAACGTCCAATGTTTGTCGTCCAATTTTAAATTACTCTTTTTATGAATCGTAGCTATTACATATCCTAAGTCTATTTCATGCAAATGCACAATGTATTTATTCAGAAAAACCCAAATGAAAAAAAACGTTTAATAATGCTACTTTATTCCTGTCTCTTTGAATAATTTTATTATTACTAACAATCATAGGCAATTTGAATTTTATCATTTTTATATGTTACTAAATTTGAAAATTTATTTATTCATCCATTTACACCAAGTGTAACCAAAAATAATACATTCTTCTTCTCTTTTCTTCATAAGATTGCACTAAAGTAAATAATTATGTATGTAAATGAAAAAGTCTATTTTTCATTTTTTTTTCATCATAAACGCAAAATGTAACCTTTTTAATTCTTCAAATATTTATATTTTGGCTAATTATAAAGAATAAATGAATACGGAACAAAAAAGAAGACAACATTAAGGGCTTTCAACCTTATTTTATAATTAATATTGATTGATACTCATACATGTGTTCGCTAGATGGCAGCATGAACGATAAGAAAATCAAGTAGAAAAGCGAAGATATTGCACTATTTCACCCTGACGCTTTCAGAATCTTTCGGTCCCTAACCGAACGTGTAAACAAAAGAATTCTGAAGAAGCAAAACGTCACTTTCCGCGTGTTCTATGTAAAATAGCAGCTAATTATTATTAGCTTATTTTTGTAATTTCAAAATATGAATAAGTTAGTGAATTTTGCGAAGTTAGTGCGGCGTAATTGGAAAAAATCAGCTTTTTTGTTTGGTCTGTGCGCTTACGGGGGATCTTATGCCAATGAGAGATATCAGTATGCATAATAACTTTTCTAATATTTTGTTGTATTGTTGTGCTTTTATGAAAGCTTTCAAGGTTTTCCCGGAAGTCCGGCACATTTAGTTGCATTTTTTTTTTAAACATCTCCTTTTAGAGTGCGAACTTTACATTTTCTTTATGAAAACTTCATCAGCGGTAACAAACATATAATTTTCTCCGCATCACCCCACTTCTTAGTAGACGTCTTAGATAGTAACAAACATATACTGATTCTAAATGGGTGGGGGTTGGGGATGACAAAGTTTTCACTTACAAAATAAATTTTGTGAACCTTTTTCAGGGTTCCCCTTTTCTTTTTGGAAAAAAAATCGAGTTTCAGGACACTGCTATTTGCGTTCGGAAGCTCAGAGGAGAAAAAACTCTGTGTTTCACTGCCAGTAATTTTTTTGGAACAAATCTGATATACCCCCCTCTTGGCGACTTTTTCCTGTTGGCGCCAAAAAAGCGTCGCCAAGAAAACTATGTATGACGTCATATGTCATACATCGTTCTTAGGGATGCTTTTTTAGCGCCAACAGGAAAAATTCAAATTATGTCATTAATTATTTAATGAAATTAATGCATTAATTTTTTTCCGTTGTTTCTCCGGGATACGAGCCCTCGGTCTCATAGTACTTTCGTAATGAGACCTCGGCTTGCCGGCCCTGCCTCGGTCTCATTACGAAAGTACTATGAGACCTCGGGCTCGCCAGGACCTCGCTGCCGCTCGGTCCGTTATCCCTCCGACTTTTAATATACATCACAGTCGGATATAAGTCACAGATCTCCTCCGTTCAGTATACAATAAAGTCACAGATTTTATGTGAAATTAACACCATTTTTGTGCTACAAAAATGCAAACCAGACCAAAATACAAACTACCAAAAACACACTAAAAACACAATAATTCAAAATATGTTCACTTACCTTTTTTACTTTTCTTTTACTTCCTCACGTGAGGCAGTGCACATATGTTCCGCTCTTAGGGAAATTATCCCATTTTTTATTATCATTACTTTACAAAAATATTTAAATTATGTTTGTTTTGACAAAAAAAATTCCAAAAAAAACAACCTTATTTTACTTGTATTTTGTACTCCACCCAATTAATTTCGCGAATTATTTCCAAAAACTTTACAAACATATCCTCATTTTTGTATTCACAATTTTTCATTCAAAAATTTCAATTGATACATTTGGACAACATCACAAACCGAACTCATAATTAAAATAGAAAATTCAACTAAGGGTCGTTCCATGTCAAATCAACGAAAAAAATGGCATTTTCAACCTGACCTTCTCAAATATTTTTGATATTTGGCTCAATTGTTAGGTTTACATAAAAAGGAATAAATATACAATAATAAGTCTCTATCTATTTTAGTTTCTGAGATAATTCGATCCAAAGATAAGCAAAAAATGTAAAATTTTGCATTTTGCTAATCATATAATGAGTCATTATTTGTTCCCGTATTGTCGCAGAACATTACTTTTGGTGTTTTTAGAAAGTGCTTGAATGGACCTTTTATTTGATATGTAACATGCTTATATTTCTTGATTTTTTAATTTCAAGGTCAAACACTTTGACCTTTGACCTTCGATATTTCAGAAAGTGTATTTTCATTTTTCTTTTAAAAAAAAATGTTATTCCTACATCTATTTTTTACAATATACGAGCATATAAACATGGGATTGCCATGGGATGCTAAGTTATAAAATAAAATGTAACTTATTTCAGTACAAAATCGGCATTTAAGTTTTATTTTATATACATATTTTTAAAAAAATCAACCATACTGCAGCAAATATTTATTTAATAATATATTAAAATTAACACATTATTAAGGGGTATTATATACTATACATATGTACTGAACATAAATTAAAATTAATATCGATATTAAAAAAAATAGTTTTATTATATGAATTCTAAAGAAAAAAAAATTTGCTGGCATATTTATTTTTGAAATGGCATTATATTTTTTTTAAATGAAAAATATTTTTTACTATCATAATATGTGTATCTACTAAAAATAAAATAAATTACATGACTTTTTCATTCTAAATTTTTCACCTCCAGTTCCTTTTCATTTTAAATATTCCTTTGCCTTTTTTAAAATCATGCACTAAATAAGAACAACACTGTGATCAAATAAATATGTTGTCGGTTTTTGAAGTATAATTAGAGTTTCCCAGTCAACCACATGGCCCTACAGGGCCATGTATGAAGATGTTATGAAATATGCAATTTGCGAAAATCCTACTGAAGCTTGTTACTTTGGAAATTTTATAAATTGTCCTGGGTTTGAAAGAGTCAAAGAAAGAATCGAAGAAGCTTTTGAATTCAACTGCGTTGAAAACATCACATATAAACAGTGGATACAAGTTGAAAAAAGAACATCTCTCGAGACATTAGTGAAAACTACTGAAGAATTCATCAATATATTTTTTGAAAATCTCCCAAAACTTCTTCACTCATTTCTTGCAAGTCAACAATCGAGTTATCTCAATCGTTAAAAGAAGGTGAATACCTTGTAATCTGCGACTTTGCAGAGAATTATTCTTTTATCCTCCAGGATGCTGCCCAAGGTTTCCATTGGAACAATGCTCAAGCTACAATTCACCCCTTCACCATTTATTTTCAGGACGCTTCCACAAAAGCAGTAATGAATACATCTCTAGTAATAATTTCTGATTGCCTTGTACATGACACAACAGCAGTCGATCTTTTTCAAAAAACATCTAATTTCTTTCATGCAATCTCATTATAACACAAAACCAAACTTAATTTATTACTATAGTGATGTGGTGCTGCTTCTCAGTACAAAAATCGATTCAATTTTCTGAATCTCTGCTACCATGAGTTAGACTTTGGTATCAAAGCACAATGGCACTTTTTTGCAACATCACACGGCAAAAGTGCATGCGATGGTGTAGGAGGCATTGTGAAAAGACTAGCAGCGAGAACTAGTCTTCAAATGACACATAATGACCAAATTATGACTCCTCGACAGCTGTATGAATGGGCAAAAGGTCACATTAAGACAATACATTTTCAATATAGTACAACTGAAGAACATAAACAAGAAGAGGAGACCGCAAGAAGAATACCAGGTACTCAGAAACTCCATTCTTTTATTCCACTGAACATGAATCACATGGAAGTCAAAATATTTTCATTTTCAAAAAATTCAAGAATAGAATATGTAAGAGCTGCTCGGGATTGTATTGAATTCGCAGAAATGGTCGGGTTTTTAATCTGCAGGTATGATGGAGGTTGGGTTGTGTTTTATACTGATGAAGAAAATCAAACACTTAAGATAAAATTCTTGAATCCACATGCACCTTCATATTCTTTTTACTATCCAGACGTAGAGGATATTCTGAATGTACCTGTAGATGATGTAATATCAAAAATAGATCCCAGGATAAATCTCACAGGAAGAGTTTATAACTTGTCGAAGGAAGAAATGGACAATGCTAACCAAAAGTTGTAAAAATAACTTGTGTCCCTCTGTAAATATTTTCGGAAACGCTACAAATTGCATTTAAGTAGTAAGTAGATATGTGTTCAAAATTGTGTTTTACCATGATCCCATTGCAATCCCATTATGAAATTTTTTCCACATATACAGTGCATTAGTGGGTAATAAATAACTTTTTTTCAGATTTTTAAAAGATACACTTTTTGAAATATTCAAGGTCAAATTATATTTTTCGTGACCTTGAAATATTAATGACCCCAAACCTTATAATATGACATATCCTATAAAAGCCCATTTCAAAAGCTTTAAAATAAAACCAAAATGAACTCTTTAGCTCCAATACCAGCTGAGAAAATCAACTTTTTGTAATAACCAAAACCTCGTTTTTTGCATTTTCCCCCCTTTTTTACATAGCCCTACACAAAAAACCGGGCAACTTAAAAATATGAAAAAAATATTTTTCTGTATCATTTTTTATATATAATCAATCCCCTGAAATTTGTTGGAATCCGTGATGGTCAAGTTGTGAGGCTTGTTGATTTGACATGGAATGACCCCTAAATTAACATTAAAAAACAACAAGAAAAAGAATACTCTAAAATAAAGTTTGAATTGAAACTTTATTTTAGAGTATTCAACTTAAAATCTCCCTAAGAGCGGAACATATGAGCACCTACCTCCTACCACAGAGACACGTGCAAAAAGACAGACTCCGAGAAACTACTTTCCAGCGTTCAAGTTGCAAAACCAGGGTTGCCAAGTTATCGCCTTATTGGCGATTTTCGTATCGAGCGAAAAATTAAAATCTCGCCAAGAGGGGGGCATATCAGAGGAGAGCCATTTTTTTAAATGTCAGTTTATAATATTAGATGTACCTGTACTCTAAGCTTTGAAAAAAAAAAAAAATGCCCTATTAATTAAACATGCAAAATTTCAGGAAATTTTGAAGCAGTGGAGGAAAAAAAAGTTTTTTTTTTTCCCTGGAAAGAATAATTTTTTACTAATTAATGTGTAATTTTCTAGTCATATATAATTTTTTTTTTTAATGGCAATCCATATTATTTTTCCTTTTTAACATAATACTTCAAACTTTTGAACCTGTTTAAAAAGTTAACCTGTTGCTTTCTTTGCTCAAAACATCAAATAATATTCAAATTATTCTAATCATCATTTAACCATTAATTTTGTTTAAGATGTAGTTTTTGTTAATAGTTCAATAAATTTTTTGACGGAAATTGGCTGTTTTCTTACAAAATGTGAGATTTTAAGCAGAAAGTTATTCTTTTTAATTTTAGAGTTACAATCATTTATATATATGTGTAAATATATACAGGGTGAATTTGACCTTAATTTGCTAAACCAAAGGGGGTGTTAGAAGAGCTCAAGTGGAGCATAGAACCACCATTATTGTGTCCAATTCGTAACCGTAACAGTTATGGAAGGAAAAAGACAAATGAGCCAAACAACACATTTCTGAGATTAAGACCAAATTATGAATGAAATTCCTGGGAATTCTGCACACAGAAAAAGAACATGTTTAAAAAAAGCAGACAAAATACAATAAAATGAAACTTTTTTTTCATAGCAATACATTTTTCAGCAAGCAACAAGCTTTGAAACATTTGAAGCAGGGCTGTGTCCAAGGGGAGGGTTTTAGGGTTAAACCTCTCTCATTGGGGGAAAATAATAAAAAGCAATAAGAAGAAAAAGACAATTAACTTGAATGTTGTTTAAAGTGCTCTTCTTTCGATCATTTTCATTGATTTTTTTCTGCAATTTATGAGTCTCCACTAAGCACTAAAATTATGTTTTGAAACTAGTAGCAAAAGAACCAGTGAATAGCCTGACAATACAGAACATCTGTTATGGATATACTGCTTTGTATAAGGAGGTTATGATGAATCTGGCCGCTAAAAAGATGCATATACTTTGGTGCTTGGTACTATAATTTTCGTCAACAATATCTCTTCCCTGTATTGTTAACTAAGTAATTTTCGTAACATAAAACATGTCAAATAAATTATGCACAATTTTTAATACTTTTTGCAATTTGTGACGTATAGTGAACATATAAAAGGGTTTGATTTCAAAGAAATTCTGAAACAACATTATAGCCACTAGGGCTGCTTGAATTCATCTAACTGGGAGAAATGGAGGGAGGGGGTCACAAATGCATGGATACATGTACAGTCAAACCTTGATATCTCAAACCTCCTTATCTCAAAACCGTTGATGTCTCAAAAAAAAAGAAAAAAATAAAATTCCCCAGCATTTTCTATAAAAACCCCTGTGTATTTTCCATATTTATCTCACAATTTATTTTTCGAAACCCTTGATATGTCAAAATTTTTGCACAGATGCGAGTTTCAATTATCATTTTTTGTTGGCAATTTTTGTAGTAAAACTAGTTCCGGGGACAATTGCTTAAGATTTTTCATCTCTTTTCTTGGAGATTTTGTGAATAAGGGATTTGGGCAAGATAATAGGAGAGCGTTGGTATGAGGCGGGTGTGCTGTGTTTTCCCCAGAGTTTAATATCTTTGTGCATTTCTCTCGAACATGCTGTTCACTTTGAGGAAAGGGGGTCGATTTTTTGTCCGGGGTCAGTTTTCAAGCGAAAACAGAAAATACGTTCCTCATTTTCATCATTCTGCTTTTTTAACTGCTATAAAATGGCTGTTGAGAACATTTTGAATGTTGGGTTACTGATTGAAGATAAAATTACAATTTTTAAATTTTTAGGTGAAAAAACCAAATTGAAATTGTTGTTCATTTCAAAATCTCATCCTGTGCTCTTTCAACAATTATAAAATTTCAAATCTAGTAAAATATTGAAGACTACTTTATTGGTCGTAATTCGAAGTGTTCCCATAGCACATATATAAATGCATATAGCATACGTGTGTGTAATTGTGAGAGTTACTAGTGGGCAATTTTTTTAAAACCTCCCTTGTTCCAATTTTCTAAATTAATCTGAACAGCAGATAAAAGGTTTCTATTTTAGCGAAAAGTCCTAGGCTGAACTCAACTCAAGCAGGGAGATAAAGAGCAAAATATATTACTAGATACCATGAATTTGAAAACGATTTCTCACGCATATAAAATGGCTATTTTGCTATGTTGAAACCCTTAATCAGTGGCGTAGCCAAGGGTGGGGAGGGGGGGGGGGTTGGACCCCTTCCGAAATGACTAAGTGTGAATATATGATTGAAGAAAAAAATGCATATTGTTGAAAATAAGCATTTTACTCAAGTAGAAAAAATGGAACAAGAAAAAATATGCATAGGGGAAAAGGGGGCACATGTGTACATGGTATGTTTTACTAGAATAACGACAAGCAAAAAATCTTGAAAAAATTCTCAAGTAATGGCAGTACCAGTCATTCTCCTTAAGTAAACTTTTAGAGCAAGGAGCCAGTTTATGTTCCTGTGGTGATAACTTCTTTGTTTTAGATGCTGATGTAATTTTATTACTCTTCTTCACGTGAAAACATATTTTAATCTAATTAATAAGCTAACCTTAATTATTATAAACCATTATACCTACATTCAAGTAAATTTATGACAATGTTTAACTTTCATAACTAAATAAAAAAATTCTTTATTTATGAAAATTAGTTCTAAGGCAGATGATGTTGTACTTGTGAACGCAACATGTTGGGGCACATGTGAACAGTACCCATATCCTCTCTGTAATATCAATATTAGCATAAGGTTATTATAAGTGTTAAAAAGCGTGAAAATCATAATAATTTTTATTTTGCTACAATCATTTGGCAAACTCATAATTATTGTCATACATTTTTATTAATTACTTAATTATTATTTTTTAATTCTTTTGTTACTTAATAGTTGGCTAGCAACTTAGTGTTACATAATATTTACAATGAAAAAAAAAATATTTTCCTTCAACTAAAAACTTAAGTTTAAAATAATTTAAAATTCATCATCATATTCTGTATGAAGCTTAAACGCACTGTACAACAAGAATGAACTTTACGTAATAAAATATTCTTTGTATTGTTTAGTCTTATAAGTTTTCTTCTTGTCAATCCAGTAGTTAGATTATGCCACGTAACTTTAAAATTTGACAGTGAGCAGGATTATACAGTTCGGAAAAAATATTTACTAATTGACAGTTACTATTAGTGTTGTTCCGGATATCCGTATCTGTATCCGCGAATATCGGAGGGAAAATGAAGATCTGTATCCGTTACTTTTTTGGCAGGTCTTAAACGAATCTCTTTTCTAATCTAAAAATTCTTAAATATTTGAATAAAGGGCTCTAATTTCGTTTAAATTAGGTTTTATTCCCCATTTAAATTATAACGGATCATTTCCGAAGTCCAGTGTGTCTTTTTGTGGCATTGTAGCTCCTAAACAGATGAATCAAGTTTGATAGTTCATTTTTCGTTCAAAAGGTGACTTGATCGAAAGTGTTCTTAGCTTGGTCTTGTTTTTGTAGAACTTTAATTACCGGAGATATTAATTAAAGACCGACTTCACATTTTTCACAATTATGGTAGTAAAAGCAACCCGTACATAAAAATATTGACCCTAATTGAAAGAACGAAGTTTTCTGCGTTTCATGTTTATTTGGAACTTTCCAGTTATATACAGTAGGAGCTATAATCTTGTTAAGTAAATTTTAAATGCTATTCTAAGCCTTTATACGCGTGATTGGTAGCGATTTCATAGTTTGAAGATGAGGAGAAAAAGCTCAATGATTTAAAATTCCTATCTGCTGTCAGTTCATATTTGTCAGCAATGCGTGTTCTGACCCGCGAAATTATCTCAATATGAGGTCAGCCCTCTGGGATATGTTTTTTTCTTCTTTTTTTTATTTTTTAACTTAATATTGGTTTGTGTTGTTGTTATGTTATTCTTCCTTTTAGTTTTTCTCGGCATCCTTCAAAAAAGTGAGACTAAATTCTGTATTCACTGTTTGTAAAGGTGTTCCCGGCTCTGCTTTTTTGTGGGTCAGGGTAAATCAAGTGGAATCGGTCAGCGCTGCATTTATGCTGAAATAAAATGCGAAAAAATATTTCTTGCCTGTCCAGAAGCAGCTTTACATCCTTGCTCCTGTATTCTACATCTACCAAACCATCCACAAATGAGCTTACTCCCCCTCAATCGTAATGGATATTTCTTTAAAGAGTTAATCATAGTCTTGATTATATTTTCACCGTAGATGACATTTTTGAAGAAACAGTGACATTACCCTAACGGGAATACCTTCCGCAGCAAATTCTACACTTGTCTAGTTGACTTGGGTAAAAACCTTTTGAGATCCGTATCCGTATCCACGGATCTTGCCACTAATGATCCGTATCTGCGGATCTACTTTTTTAACGATCCGGCACATCACTAGTTACTATACAGTTTAAACTGACCTAGTATGAGTTCCAAACCCTTCAATGTATTTGGTATTTACGTATATGTTTATATTAAAGAGTTTTTCATTGAAATATGA
This sequence comes from Uloborus diversus, assembly GCF_026930045.1. NCBI lineage: Eukaryota > Metazoa > Arthropoda > Arachnida > Araneae > Uloboridae > Uloborus > Uloborus diversus. The sequence goes on along the minus strand of NC_072734.1, from coordinate 63,215,533 downwards.
TGCTTGTCCTGCATTTTTCAATCGTATTCATATGTGCTCCAGGCTTGTTCACATATGCCCTCCTATAGGGGCATATGTGAACAGTTGAAGACATTTTTTTAAAAATTCCATAAAGTTAAGAAATAATTTTTCAAAAATTCTGAAAAAAATCCAGGGCACAAAGAAAATACTATTCAATCATGGAGGCACATTTTCTCCCCAAAATTGATAATATTTTTTGAAAAATTAAGAAAAGAAAAAAATTGTTCACATGTGTGTGTGTGCCCCCTTTTCCCCTATATATTGCGCTTGTACAATACATAACATACAAAAAAAGAAAGGAAAATTGATAAAGTAAAATGGCGGGGGAAGGGGGGGGGGGACAAAATGAAGGGGTGCTGTAAGGCATAGAGCTTTATTGCAATGATTTTCAGTTTTTCCCTATTGTGTGAAAATATTCCTCTCTGCAGTTTCCAAAACATTGCTTTCCCTTGTATCATTGAAGTAGATGCAAATTCTGAGAATATACCTGTTTAGAATCAAACAAAAGACACTTCCCCTTTGTCTAGTTCCCTCAAATTTCTTGGTATTTTTTCCCTGCGTGGGCTTTCTGGGAAACTGGGGTTTATGCTTATTTTAAATTCAAATGCATTCAAAATTATTATTGGTCATTAATAACAGTTAAATAAAATTTGCATCCCTAAAATCTATTTTGCTTATTTTTAAGAAGACCTCCACCACATCAATTTGTCGAATTTCCACAGCCCCCCCCCCAGAAATAACTGCTTGGCTACGCCACTGATTGGACCCCCCCCCCCCAAATGAAACCCTGGCTTCGTCACTGCCCTTAAGCTGTGAAATTCGGTAGTTAATTAGGACCCTTTAGTGCTCTTTGAATAGTTTCTTTTAAAATAATTTTATTGCACAATATTTTAAATTTATTAAATTTTTTTTGTCTCTTGGTTGGAGTGGGTTTTTAATATTTTTCTATGTTTAATGAGTATTTTACTAAAACTATTTTCTATGGGAAGGGGAGTGTGATTTTTATTTTGTTCTAATCGTAACGCATATTGTGTCTGATTCTTCTTAACAGGCACTTTATGTCTTTGCAAATCAAATAAGATTGCGATGCCATCTTCCAGGGTATTGGTGAGCAACAGCAAACAGAGGACAAAACCCCCTAATTTTCTAAAAAAATTTAAAGCATGCATTTTTTACGATGTCTATTTTGTTGTATTCATTCTTAGTAGTCACTCTTGTTTTCTCAAAATATAATTTTGTGTAATTTGAGTATTACTTTATGCTTTTAAAAAGCATAAGCATATAAATTTGCATAGCATGCTAAAAAATCATGCCTAGAAGTTCAGTTCGAAATATTTAAATGATTTACTTTCCAATTTCATGTTGAGAAAGAAATTTCCTTAAAATAGTTACAGTAAATAGTTACTTACTCACAGTTGTATTTCAATAGTTCGATTTTTAACCTAATGTTTAATTTGAAAGAAGATGAGTTATTTAATGTTCTGGAAGAGAGAAAAAAAGTCAATGATTTAACAAAGAAGGATTTGCTGTTGCCAATGAGTTGGTAATTTAGGGAATTAGTTTGAAATGTTCACAAGCTCTTGAATTTGATGATTAATTTATGCTTACAGTGCAAACATTAACTACAATTCCTCTTTTTTTTTTTTAAGAATTGTTCTATTTTTTTCTTTTTTATTCTTAATACAGTGAAACCTCCGAATAGCGGACAGTCAAGGGGGCTGTTGTTCCCTTTGTAGAACACAATCGAAACAATTGTGAATGGTTTACTACATTTTACATCAAGTGTAATTAATCTGTTTTTTTTTTTTAATAAAGGTATACTGACAGCACACACTTGTCTTAAAAAGCATTTAATCAATTAAAGTAATCGGTTAAAACAGTTTGACATCTCTTTTTTGCATTACCAACGGCGGCGATTCAGCGGAGCAACCCCCCCCCCCCAAAAAAAAAAACTTTTTATGGTTTATTTATTTTATCTCGAGTATCACTATTGCATAATTGGCAGTTTTCAATATGACCTTGAATATGGGCAAATCCTTTTCATATCTAAAAATTAAACAACCCAACTAAACCACGGCGCCATAAAGCCGACTACTATCAGCGCCGGTCAGCTCAATTGCATCTCCCGAGAGCCCCAGTTAGAAAAAGCGTCCAGTTTCCTCTTTTTTATCTTAACTTTTGAATAGTTATTGTGTACAAAATGCATTAAAATCTTAAGAAAAACGTACGTTAATTGTTAGACTGACATCAGTTTTCACTCTGCTTCAATATTCTCAAAACTAGCCGTTACAAAATTATGACTTTTTTTTCCTTTTTCATTTTTTGCTGCCCGCAAAAAGTACCATGCCTTTTAGTTCTTTTTTTTTCTGGCCCAACTTTTAAGCCCCAATCGCTGCCTCTGCCCATTACCACCCTTTTAATTCCACAAGAAACAGCGATAAGGAAATGACAGGTGGGGGAGGGGGGGGAGTGGAATATCATTTGTGGAGGATGAAAAGCTTTGTAAGTAAGGCAAGCAGATACTAAGATATTCTGTGAAAAGAAAAGAAAAAATGGAAGTGCAAGGATCGCAAGGGAAATTTTTTGTGAAATAACTGTCTGTTGTTCAGAGTGAATTACATGGAATGGCCTATATTGAGGGACTGGGACTTGCAAAAATGTCCGTTAATTAGACGCGTCCGTTAAGGGAGGTTTCACTGTACTTTAGTGCTAAAATATCTATCATTTAATTAAATTTTAATCTTATTTTAGAACTTTCCAACTGATGCGTGCTTACTGTGAAGAAGCAAGGGTATGTTATTTTGCTTACGTATAAATCTTTGATTAATTCTATATCATAGCTTTATTTTATGCTATCTATGTTTACTTTGTGAAAATTTTATGAATGTTAGTGCTGATTCATTAGTATGGTATTGATGTTTTAGTGGAATTTTTGTTTTATTACCTTTTAAATATTAATAGAAACCCGCTAAGTTTGGGTACAGCATTTTTTTGTTTAATCTTAAGTTTAATTTTGTTTTAAATTTTTTGTGCATTAAGTCAAATGCATATGGGGTAAAATGAAATAGTTCATTTGATTTTTGTATGCAATCATTTATTAAATCACTTATATATTCATTTAATAATTAATTCATTTGCATTCCTTCATTCAATTTTTCCCTTATTTGTTCATTCATTCAATTATTTTCCTATTTATCCACTAGTTGATTCACTCATTTATTTTTCTCACATATTAATTTACTCATTGATTAATTTTTTATTGCTTCATTATCTATTCATTTATTCATTCTTTCTTTTATTTACTAACTCATTTCTTCAATATTTTTCATAATCAAACAGAAAATATTTCATTAGAAAATTATTTAGTTTTGCACTTTGCCCCATAAATTATAAAAATAACAGAAATAAATAAATAAATTTTCCTTTTTTTTTGAAAATGTGATTTTACTGCCAAAAATAAAGATTAATGTTTCAATGCAAGCTTTATTTTAAAATATGTTGTTCTTTCTGCAATTTTCAAAAAAAGTTTGCAATTTATTCCTTTTAAAAAAGGTGAATTATCTGAATTATTTCACTTTGCCCCACATTACCCTACTGTTTATAGGTATGAATTACATGCACATTTTTTTCAATAATGCAGATTTTTGGTGAGAAAACCCTACCTCAGTATTCAAAACCAAAACATGTGACTGTCATTCTTAATCCAGAAGCAAACAACAAGTAAGTTATAGTAATGTTACTTATTTGCTTTTGAAACTATTTTATTTACTTTATAAATACATATGTGTTTAAAGTTACTAAGTACTGCCCCATAACTGAAGCTAAGGTAAAACTGAAAGCAATACAGAACAGCTCGGTTACCTGCTACATCCAAGATTTTTTTTTTTTTTTGAGGTGGGGGCAGGAGGGGAGGAGATTTATCCCCAAATCCAGGATTTCTAGCTGGTCTCCTTTTTCCCCATAAAAATCACTTTTTTGTTTGTGGTTTAAGTCCCTAAAAGTCTGTTTTATCAAAATCTCGTCCCTTTTCCTCTTAAAATTGCAGTTTCATTTTGGATTTTTCCTGAAATCTTTTTTATCTTTTTGTATATTTTTTCTGTAAAAAAAGAAAGAATTAATATGTCGATCATGTATTTGAAAAGGATAATTTGTAAATTTTAAATCAAATGGGGCATGACAGTTAGAATTCAAAACTATTGGTCAAGTATAATAAATTCATTCAGCATAGTTTCTAATTCAAAGCAAAAGTAATTTTTGAATAAAAACAATAATGTTTCAACCAATAAATAAACTTAAATTCATACAGTATAATTGTTCTGAGCAGAAGTTAAAAAAAAAAAAAAAAAAAAAGGAGAAGAGAAAAATCAGCCGATAGATTAGTCGATTATAGACAATCTTCTACCAATTGATCAGTGCATCCCCAATTTAAATCTTTAATTGTTGATTGTCACTTTTTGGTCCCCCTTTTTAAAAATTCAGGTCCCTTTTGCCTAGGGGCAAACAAAATCTGTTGGGAGCCCTGCAATTCCCCTACTACCTTGAATATGCCCCTGCTTTCAGCATATGTATAGCATTTACATAGGAATAGGAGGAAAGACTTTACTTTAGGTTAGAAATTGGCTCACTGGTAGGAAGCAAAGAGTAGTTGCGAGAGGCAATCATTCTAATTGGAGTGATGTTTTAAGTGGGGTTCCTCACGGATCAGTTTTAGCGCCTCTTTTGTTTATTATATTCATGAATGACATCAATGAAAATATTTCTGGAAGCATGAATTGTTTTGCTGATGATGTAAAAGTTATGGGGTTTGTCGAAAATGATGAACAAGTAAAACAGCTTCAAGAGGATTTAGATCATATTACTAAATGGACAGATAAATGGGGTATGGCAGTTAATGTAGGGAAATGTCAAGTGCTACACTTAGGTCATGGAGATAAGCGTATGAGATATCGTTTACAGGGTTCAGTCATAAATCAGGCAGAAAATGTTATGGATCTGGATATCTTAATAAATCAGGACTTCAAGTTTAGTCAACAGTGCAGTATTGCTAGTAACAAAGCCAACAAAATGCTTGGGTTTATCAATAGATCTATTTCAAACAAATCTAAGAAGGTTCTTCTGCCTTTATATAGGAGTTTAGTAAGACCTCATTTGGAGTACGTTGTTCAGTTTTGGTTCGCCTTATCTGAAGAGAGAGATTTTTGTATTGGAAAGGGTTCAAAGAAGGGTAACTAAATTAGTAAGGGTGCTCTCAGATTTAGATTATGATACCAGACTTAATAAGCTTAACATGTATAGCCTGGAGCAAAGGAGAGTTAGAGAGGACATGATTCAGTTACTTAAATTTATCAAAATGAAAGATGTAAATGGATTAACTTTTTGCGGGGAAAGCAGGACAAGGGGTCATTGTTTTAAGTTATTTAAATCTCAGGCTAACTTGGAAATTAGGAAAAACTACTACTTTAGCAGGGTCGTGGGCACTTGGAATAGCTTACCGGAAGAGGCGGTAATGAGCAAGGGGGTGGATAGCTTTAAGAAGGCCATTGATCTTCATTGGGGACTAATTAATTAACTAGGACCAGCCTAGCTGGGCCCAGAGCCTGTTGCTGGTCATCAGATTTGTATTTGTATTGTATTTGTATATTTGTATATGTGTTGTTTAAAATAAAGACTGGTGTAAAGGGTAAACTAATAGGAAAAATAAATTACAGTACATTTATTTGGTACTTCTCAATAGTCTTTTCATATCTTGTTTTAGTTTTGTATTGCATAGTTAATTGTAATTTTTAAAAAAGCGTTAAAAAAATTTTTTTTTCTTTCTTTTTTTGAAAATATCATTATACCTCTAAGACTGGATGATTTTTCTAACTATCAGGATATTTATATAAAACATATACTATATTTATTTAAATTTATCATACACAAACAATTCAAATAATTCACTGACCCAAACTTAAATATTTAAAATGGCAGTTGAAGGAGTTCTACAGTAAGTGATTAGAAGTTCAAAAGTTTGTATTATGTAAGATTCATATTGGGCGAAAACATTTGCAGAAGTTCTGTGGTACTTAATTTAAATTAGTTAGTTGCTTGGAACGCTTTTGGTTAGCCAATGTTTGGTTGATAATTAGTTTTATTACTGAAAATCTTTATGCAGTCGACCCTTGTTTTGCACGGAGGTTAGGTTCCACGGAAATGCTGCATAAATCAAAACCGCGTAAATTGAGACCTATTACTAGTGTTAAAATAGGGTTTTGGTTCCGTAGATAACAAAATACTTCATTCTAGTAATGACTAATTGTATAAGTTTAATTCGTACTTATATCGACTTCTATACACAACATGCCTGAAGAAAACATAAATTAATTTTGTGTTCTGTTTATAAAGAGGAGCTGGCTATGATAGTCTTGTGGCAGTCATTAAGAATTTTTATCTATAATTCTTTGCAGAGTATTAATGATTTCATGATCATGTGCGTCATTTCTATGATAGAATCTTGGTAACTTACGATGTTTAAACAGAGAGCCAAAAGGCTCCGTAAGTCAGTCAACAATATTACTTGCTTATACATGCAGAGATGATACCACATAGTGGAAGATGCAGAATTAATGTCAATATGAAAAAATAAACATTGGAAACTTGTTTAAAAGCTTACCAAAAATTTATAAACTCATAAATGAATTAATAAAAATAAACCCTGGCCAGAAGCAGAGGCGGAGTTCAGAACTCCCCAACACCTACCGGACCTAACACAAAAGAGGCTGACAAACGCAAAAGAGAGAGAACGATTGAAATTGTTCACTATTTATACTAGCATACTTCGTTTGCATATGATTGGACATCAAAGGATGCCAACCTAAAACTGAAACTTTACACATGCCGAAAGAGTTGAGAAGTTTATCTAATTTGAATAAAGATCATTTTACATTGCATTGCATTAGTAATGAGAACGCGATCAAATATCGTTTACCGATGGCTATCAAATCCCCCCTTCTCATTCAGTAATGATATTAAACTTTGAATTTTATACAATTTTAACATATTCAAAAAATAATCCCCAAAAGAAATCCACAAAGGGCTAGGCTTAATCTTTCACAAAAAAATTAACAATTCAACAAAAAACAAATATTGATCTAATATTCAACAATATTATGCAGCATCCATCAGCAGCTGCAGCTTTGAGCACGAAAAGACTCACTATGAAAAGTCCATCACTAAGATAAGTCCTTCTTGCATTCAGGTGTCAAAAGTCTAAGGCGCAAATTAAGTCCAAGACGAACATTTCCACATGTCTCGTTTGCATATGATTAGACATCAAAGAATGCCAACCTAAAACTGAAACTTTGCATGTGCCGAAAGAGTTGAGAAATTAATCTGATTTGAATAAAGACGATTTTGCATTACATTAGGAATGAGAACGCAGTTGAATATCGTTTACTGATGTCTATCAAATCTTCCTTCACTAGCAAATCAGAAAGATCATTTCTATTGTCTAGGAATGGCTCAAAATTTTCAGTGTGAACGTTTTTGGTTGTGCGTCACTGACGTCGATATCCTCGTTGGTTTTGCCTAGAACCCCTCCTTTGTACTCCTAAAAGCTCTTCTTCCAGTGAGTTCTGAACTGTGTGAGTTTAATAACTTTACTTCTGGAAAGAGCTCTGGAACCAATCGCATAAAATGTCTCCAGTGGCCCAAGCTCGATTATTAGCGTGCCAAAATGCAGTTGATTACGTGTAATCTGCAATCTTTAGGAGTTTGGATTTTCAAAGAGTGGAAAATTTTATCTTATTTCATTGCTGCATCCGCATAAAACTGAAACTCATCCGCGTAATATAAAATAAAGGTGTCAAATCTGAAACCAAGTACAATTGAAACCGCGTAAAATAAACCCTTGTAAAATGAGGGTCTAGTGTATTTAAAAATTTCTGTGTATATTTTTTTATTCAATGATAAATATTTGCTCTTACTTTACTTTTTAAAAATAAGTTGTAACATCAATATGTTGTTTTTATCTGTGAAAATTTAAGATCATGAATTGTTGAGTTTTAGTTTATTAGTTTATTTTTTGTTAATTACTATTATTGCCTCAAAATTTCTTTTATGTTAAAATTAAATTCTTTAGCTTCATAATAAATTTATGAATCTGTCTTCCTCTTTGAAGTATGCATCATACATATTTTTTTTTTTAGAAAAGCAAAGATTCAATTTGAAAAATTTGTTTCTCCATTGCTGAATTTAGCAGGTTTTAAAGTTAGTGTAATCCAGGTATGACTTTTCATTGTGTTTTTAAGTATTTGTTCTGGTTCGAAACAATTAGTTTTTTATGAAGCTTTTTATTGCATAGTGATCTCCCTAGTACTTTAGACAAAATACTTCTATTTCTTCTCACATCTTTTGTTTCAGAAGTTGTAAAATTAATTTTAATTTTTAAAACTTCGTATATTGCGACTCCTTAGCTTCCTTCCATTTTGTGAATAGAAACATCCAGGGATCTAACCCTAAGTTGTCGTTGAGAAGAGGGGAAAGTGGATCCTAAATGATAAGTTATTTAGTTTATACATGTGTATGTGTGTGTAGTATTTCACATTAATGAATACAGATATTAAATTGGTTAATTATTTGTTGTTGTTGTGATCAGTGATGTGGATCGGATAAATACTCAGTGGGTAGGTAAATATTTCTGAGGTATTTACCCTAAGCTTGGTTAAATACCCAAAAAATGGGTATTTGGGAGAAAAAAAAGTAAAAGGTGAATGAATGATAAATTTTTATCTAAATATGAGACAAAATGTGTGAAATTGATATATAAATATATAGTATGCAGCTTATACTGTTTCTCATGGAAAATTTTTTATGAAATAGTTTAAAAATTAATTGTGAATCAACTCACTTGCAGTTTAAAAAAAATGTTGGTGGCCAATGGCGTCGACTTGCAAACCTTATTGGGGGAAGAGGGGTCTGGACGTCTTCGGGGGATCTAAGGTAATATATAACTGTTGGAGCATACCGGCCCCCCTCCAAAAAAGAGATCAAATTTATGTACCTTGAAAATGCCAGTTTGCATATCTTCTGGTGCATAATTTTTTGAACCAGCGACATGTAACATGGTGTTTTTAAGTTAAAAAATCTAAAAATTATTATATATATATATATATATATATATATATACATATATACATGTTTTGGTTAATTAGACCATTTGTCTTAAGGGATTAGGGATTAGTATGGGGTCATTGCTAAAACATGAGCACACAAATCGGAAGCATTGCGTCATACATATATGTAGGGAGAAAGATAATTGAAAGGTTTGCTGCAAAAAGAGATAGATTTAAGGAATGTCTTTCTAAAATAGCTTTATCAGGTCTACAAATTCTATCATCACTGATACCAAATGTATGATTTAATTTTTCATTCACTGTTATTAGACTCTGTACAAGTATCCATAACAGGTGTTTTTAATTTTTATGCAACTTTTGATGGCAGTTTCTTTAATTGTTGTATTATTCTTCATTTCATATCTGCAAGATTTCTATTAATCTACCGAAATTTTCATCTTTTTCAGACTGAAAAAGAAAAGCAAGCGAGAGATCTGATGGAAATCATGTCCAACACAGATGCAGTCTTAGTAGCAGGAGGAGATGGAACATTTCAAGAGGTTTTTACATTCTTTGACTAAACAGATTTCTCTCTGTTCTTAATTTTACGTACAAAATCAAAATTTTGTATTTTTACTTTGATGGGAAGTTTCAAGTTGGACAAAACTACATTTCCCAGTTTTAAAAAATAATAAGTACATATCCAAATGAAGAAAGTGGTTTGTGCTCAAATAGGGCAAGTTTCTAAACAGCCTGAGTTGGCAGTTATTTAGGGCAGCACTTATTTAGAAATTTCAGATTTTACTATACAGTGGAACCCCCTCCATTTGAACACCTCTCTACTTGTATTTGAATTCTATTTGTTATTAATATGTTATTCGTCCCAACCTGTTCAAGTAAATTTCATCTATTCATTGCTCCGTGATTTGGGCAGCAAAACTAAGGTAGGAATTGGTCTAAGACCATAAAAACAAGCTGACGTCTGAAATTTCCAAGAATTGCACAGGAAGTAGCAAGAAATGGTTGAAGAACTTTCTTCAGATGAGGAATAAAGTAATTAGAGAAGCATTTAAGTTATTAATTTCCTGTCCAAAAATTAAAGAACTGTGTTGCCACTGGAAGAAAACATAGAAAGGGGTGGAAAAATGGCATTGTAACATTGCTGTGGTCAACAGTAGCATTAACTTGTTCAACAACAATGTTACTGACATTTTAGAAAAATTCTGTATGATCAAAAAAGATAGACAACATTGAATAGGTTTTCAAGGAAAGAGTCTCAATTAATAAGTAAATTAGTAAGCACCTAAAAAAGAAAAAACTGCCTGAAGGGCTGTTACCGGGTATTTTCATGGAAAATTAATCCCCTTCCAAAGAGTAACATCAACATCCCTTTTCCTCCCCCCCTCATATTCTACTTATGCTATCAGCTCATTTCAGAACAAGCAAAATGTAGTGAAATTTTTAATTTACATTTCATGTACAGTACTTTGTGTTTATTGTTTTTCATTGGTTTAAATGAGCAATTATCTGTGATCTAGAACCATATCCAATATTCATTTTTTCTTATGTGAAAAATGGATTCGCCCTTCAAACTGTCTTCTGGGACAAATTGCATATGCAGAATATCAGCAAACTTTAATTTCTTATGTTGATATATTTTTCCCTATATTAAGAAATATTTTTTAACTCCTAATGAAAATGAAATATTTTCCGAGCATAATCATAAATTAGTAGAAGTTCAAATGCAATGGAGGTATTAGGTTTCAGGTCTGCCTGTGGAGAGTGCAACACTAAGTTCAACCCTGTGTGTAATCTTCTATATATTTAGTAATTAATAATAGCTTAGTGCAACTAATTTTAGTTGCCTTTAAGTTGATTTCAGTTATTAAACATAAAAAAGTGGTTTTTTTTCATGGTCTTAATATTAATCAGGTTTTTATTATTTTATTTTTAGGCTGTCACTGGATTGATGAGTCGTCCAAATATTGAAGTGAGTGTCTTTTTTCCTTTTTATTATATGTGACCTTACATTAATTTATTTTAACTTTGTAGAAAATTGCTTTTATTTCATTCTTAGTTATCTGTATCTCTTTTCTTTTTGATATTTTGGATAGATATAAAGACCTTTATGTGTCTATACTAGATGACCCGTGCAAAGCTTTCGCGCTGTACCAAAGAAAGAAATTTTAAAAACCTGTTTTTTTAAGTTTTTATTTTGAATGCAGTAAACTCCCAATTATCTGCGGAATTAGGTGACATAAGTGCTGTGGTTAATAAAAATCATGGATAAACCCCAAAAAGGCTAAAATGAGGGACACATTAGGTAAAAATAGTTCTTCCTCAAAAACTTAGCTGCATTAGTGCCTAATACTTGCTACAAATGGTAAAAATATATACAGTATAGTCAAAATGCTTTGTATTTTTTCTCAACAAAACTTAACATCAGTAAAAAAACAAGTACACACAATGAAAAAATCACGATAAATAAAGAAATAAATAAAACTAAAACAACCGAGTTTAAATTTTCAATTTCTGGCCAAAAAACAGCTATTAGTATTTGCTTTTTGCTGCAAAAATACATGTTCCCGATAGTCCATTGACTCTCAGATGATTGGCTCCGCAGCTAATATAGAGTTTGCTGTAGTAGCAAAAATGTAACTTTTTTACTTTTTGCTGATAGCATTAACCCATTCTTTGCCCCGGCCGATACAGGATCGGCCGCACAGTTTGTGTTAATACTGCCCCGACCGATTCAGGCTCGTCGCAAGAAAATGGTTCCTAACTGCCTTCAACGAACCTGTGTCGTCACGCCGTTTCTAGCAGTTTTTGCCTCGGCTGAATATGTGTCGGTGATCCTTCCAGGGGCAGAACCCTGTTATTGCACTTCTTTGTTGGGTTCTGGTGCTTTTAGGGGAGCCGTACTCAAGCTCTTTTCCTTAGTCAAAAGGGATATAACTTTTAGTATTTCACGAAACTTGTTGTAATTTATTTTATTTTACTAAGATATTAACCTTTCAAGTACTCCTGGATGGGACACGTATAATGTTTCAAATAATCAGGCATTATATTCTTATCTTTTCATGGAAGCTTTGTTTCTTAGCATTCTGGCATTTGAACTCCTGATGAACAAGTGTGAAAATATTTCCTTACACATTTAACAATATTTCTATGCCTGAATAAAGCAAATAAACAGAATTTTTTATTCTTGTTATACAAAATCCACCTTTTTGCACAAGCAACCTTCACTAAATTGTTCAAAATCCTCAAATTTTAAAATTTACTTTACACAACATTTCTTTAAAATTATCTTACACATCTTAATTTTGTACGAGTATGTTTTTTAAAAATTATAATGTGTTTACTACGCTTTTTATTTATTTATATGCTCAGGGTTCGCGTTTACGCGCTATAGCGGGTTTTTTACGCAAATTCGCGGGAAAGGGACGCAACTTCCGCGAAAAATTGGGTCCCAGGGACCCAGAAAACCCAAAAGATAAGAACCAGAAAAAATGGGAGAAAATGCTAAAGATCTATTTAGTAAATGCTTTTAAGCTTCAAAATGACCAGGAGAATCAACAGAAAGGGACTAAAATGACCCTATCTGTTTATCAGCTATTCAAACACACCCCAATTGTGGACCAGTCAATGGAATTTTAGTGATAAGACTTGAGCTTACAGTGACCTCCTGGGCAGAGCTCAGGGAGCAAGTTCATAAATAGCCCATTGTACTGTATTCTAAGAATAAGCTCTCCCTCAACTTTTATCTTGAGGAAATTCCTAAAAACTGAAATGAAGACTAAAAATGAGAGAGGTTTTCAATGCAATCTTCAGGATTAATACAAGACAATTGTACAGTAAAAATATTGCAATTTGGCATTCATGTAACCAGAATTACTTTTGAAAATCATTATTTTGCATCCCCAATAAAAAGAGGGGAGAAAAAAAATGGCGAACATTTTCCAGATCGCGCTAAAGACAAAGAGTTCTGAACTCTACATTTTTCTTGTTAAATTGCTTATGAATACTTGAATTTTATACAAAAGCACTTTAACCTAGTTCTTTTTCTAATAATTCATCTCTTTCTGATGGGTTATTTTTATTTGGACTTGCAAAAGTCGGGTATTAATCGATCGCGCCATTTTCAAAATGGTGAGATTTTAAAAATAGAACAAAAACCAAAACAGATATTTTGAACGAGTTAAAATAAAGTCAAATATACTGATTTAAGATTGCAGATGAGCAACTTTCACACTCATATGAGAAAATGTTTCGCTTTTGCGATCGCGATTTTTTCGTTGGGTTCATTCGCTTGCGATTTATTATTATTATTATGTAATTCCCAATGATAATTGGGAAGGGGGGGGGGGGGGGGGGCTGTTCGCTTTTTTCACTAAGAAAAATTTCCAGGAAAACAAAGGTTAAGGGAGTGCTTTTTGCTTGATCAATCAGAAGCACTTGTTCTATATTTTATGGTAAAACCCATTTTTAAAGTAAATTTTGAGTTAATCTCATTGTAACTGACCAAATAGTTTCTCACATAACTAAGTCTTGCAAGTGTATTATTTGAAAATAATTTTACAATGATAAAATCACAAAAAATTAGGGCAAAATTAACCAATTTATTTTATTTCATGCCTCCCCCCCCCCCCAAGTATAAATATTTTTATATTATTCATTTACACATTAAGATTTTCTATTTAAAATTTAAGGGACTCATTTTTTTCACCAAAGGACCCAAATCTATTTCATTAATGGGTCCCTGGGACCCAGGTTACGGATAGTTGAGCGCAAACACTGATGCTATTATTATTTTTTATTATTTATTTATTTTTAAATCGTGATATTTTCAAACTTAAATTTTAACTTTTTATATTCGCGGCATCCTTTGATGGATTTTTAGTGATACAATTTTGAATATTTTTAATTTCACAAACAAAAATTATGACGACCGCATTGATTATACGTAATAGTTGACCATGCAAAACATAAAATATATACTACAGTACAAATGAAATTATAATATCTTGAGTTCTTTTCGCTTTACTCATACGAAACGAAACATTCCTTTTCTCCCTTTCTTTTTCAGATTTTGTTTATTGTTTTAAAATAGCTCCAATGTTTTAATTGCACCTTCTTTTATGAGATTTTAAAAATAGAAATAAAATATTTGGTTTCTTTTCAATAATCAAGTTGCCTTAATTAGTAAATAATCCTATGAAACTAACTACAATTTATCCAAATATGTTTTAAAATAAGAAAAACAATCCGACTCGATTTCAAGCAAGATTTTCTTTTCTTTTTTTCTGAAGATATGTCCTCAAACACAAGCAGTAAAGCTTGCTTTGAAATTCCTTTCTGATTCAAACTGTTTTGTTGTAAGAAAATAATGTGGAAGGGTTGACCGCAAGACACCAAGGGGGACATCTCCTTAGGGAATCCGCTCAGGCAGTCTCTGTTATTCCTCTCTCAGCTGGGGACTTTTAGTTGCATGCACAAAAGTATCCTTTAGGGAAATAGGGGATTAGCCACAAGTTTTGATCATTTATCTTTAAAATACTTCCTACGCTTGAGCAACTGATATCTGGACACTCAGAAGGGATTTAAAAGTCATCGCAATTACGATAAAAGAACCGAAAAGCAAAGAGATGTCTCTGTGTTTATTGGTCGTTTTGAAGGGTCACAATGTATCAAAAGGCACCGAAGAATACTTTTTATCCGCTTAGAAAATCATTCCCACAGTTAAAGCGTTTTTGTTCATTCAAATCCCTTTCTCACAGGTTGGATCGATCAGTCAATTGTTTGAAGAATGTTTTGTTGAGTCCTTTTGAACGGTAGATCATCTTACATTTAACAGTTTTGATTTCTTAAGTGTATAAAAAGAAAAGAATGATATACTGAGATAAAAGCAAAAAGAAAAATAAATCAATAAAATAATTAGTGTTATAAAAAATAATTGCTTTTCATCCTATCCTCTATTGTTTATTATTTTCCCGTTATGTATTGTGTAAACTTAATGAATATTTCAGCACATATTAGCAACCTTGTATTTTATTGCACTATTTAATTCAGTGCCAAAAAACTAATAAAACGAAGCGATTTTCGAATGCAAGCTGAACAGCAAAAACAACATTAAAATCCCGAGAGCAAAATGGGGAGAAAAGCGCTATTACAACGTAGCAAAAAGCAACTCCGTTCTTTATCTGCGACATGTGCGTTAAGGGGTTTCGGGCTGATTATGGAATGGGTTAAAAAAATTTTTAGAATGATGTCCTACTTTTGAAGTTTAATGAAGTATTAATGAAGTTATGGTTCAAACACCTTTGAGAAATGATATATATGTGATTTAGCACATTAAACTTTTTCTGATTTCAGTACAGCAAGACAACAGCTGTGATTTTGAATCCTATCCCCAATCAGTTAAGATTATATGAGGCAGCAAGAAGCAAATGGATGTCAGTGGACATTTTCGTGTTTTTAGTAAAATATGTTGAAAGATAAGATCCTAGGTAGGCTTTCATTGAAACGTTCTTCTAAATCATGCTATATAACAGAACCTACCTGGGCTACTAGTACAATTTCTTGTCCCAAGACAGAGGAGAGGTTCACAAAGTGATATGTAATAAAGCAGTAAAGTAAATTGAAATTGGTGTGCCAATTTTGTTAAAATATTTTTAAAAACTAGACTGATTTACCATAATAAAATTAAAGTCTTGTTTTCTGATTTTAACAACAACATAGCTGGGGCTCATAATCCTGCAATGAGTTTAGATTGTAGTTTGGGATAGAATTCTTCTGAAGAAAATAAGTTATTAAAAATATTTCTTTTTTGGTCGAAAAAAGGTTTGGTGATTTGAACTCACACCATTTGCATTATCAACACAATGCTCTAACCAAATGAGCTGCTGCGTCTCCATTTTGAGATACTATGCATTGAAGCAATATGTAATAAAAAACAGAATAAATCATTTTTTTAGGACAAGACATCCAAGTTGTTAGTCACTTTATTTTGTGCGGAAAATGTCGGAAAAAATCTTTAAAATTATACCTTACTTTTGAAGTTTGATGAATTATTGAAAAAATTACGGCATTGTCACAGAAAAATCCATTTGGAAAATAATATATATGATAAGGGCTTAAGTTACAGAGAAGCGCAGACTCCAAACTATTTTTCTTTTTTTTTTTATGAACTGTAACAGATTATACAGAATTTTAGACTATTTGCATGTTAATAACTGAAGAGTTCAGAGCAACAGGGAAGTAACATATCATCCAAGTTTTGCCATTGGAGAAAAAGCAACATTATTGCTCATTATTTTATGTTATTCTTTGAAAAACTTGTCAAAATAACTGATTGCCTAGTACACATGAAATTAACCATAACAAATCGTTACTATCTGGTGAACAATGGAGTTACCAGCTAAGGAGTTTGGATTTGGAGCAGCATCTATTACAAAAATTACGGTAACTCTACAAAGAAAAGTAAAATACAACATTTATACAAAGAAGATAGTTCAATGATCTATTCTACTTTAAAACAAGTGTACAACTATTGCATGGTGGTGATTTATACGCAAGTAGAAGTAGTGTTCTATTGATGTTTCTTTTGACATGTTTGATTTCGTGTTAATAATTGTACTTAACTTTCAATCTGTGTTCATTTAATTGGTAGCACAATTGGAAGTACTTGATAGTTAACAAGGAACATGAAAAGAGATGCACTAATAGCTGAAACTTTTGATTTTCTCCTTGTTTTCACTGTGTTTTAATAACCTATTCAAGCATCCTTGCTAAACACATTTGTTTTTATGGGATGCATTGAACGTTTGTCTTAAGTGTATGCTTTATTTTGAATGTTTTCTTGTTCAAAATTTTCTTTAGAATGAATGCATTCCCATTGGCGTCATTCCTCTTGGAAAAACTAATACGCTTGCCAACCATCTTTTTGGATCTAAATCTTCATCCAGTGCTCAGTAAGTAAGGCACTTGAAAAAATTAGTATTACTACTATAAGTAAAATGCGCTGCTATACATTAAATGTACTATTGTATATAAATCCAATATACCAAGTTGTATAACATACAGCTAGTATGTTATTAAGTTTTACCCAGGGCTGCGGAGTCGGAGGAAAAATGATTGACTCAGACTCCTTTACCCCAAAATTAGTCCGAGTTCCCAAGCACTGGCAGAGTAGTTGACTTTGAGGGAAAATGACCTGCTCTGACTCTTTGAACTTGAAATCTTTGACTCCTGACTACAAATCTTTTACTCCAAAATCAGTCTGACTCCTCAACCCTGATTTTACCAGAGCTGGTCTTAATAAGCCCTGTGCTTCACTATAGTCTTTTCTCATTCTTATTGCTACCCTGCCAAATGCCTCCTTCTATTGGAAGTCTGCATTTTCCCTCTGCAATGTCTTGTAGAAAAGTGAGAAACTCTACACAGAGTATGACATTATATTCTGTATTTTTAAAGTTTTTTTTTGTGAGCAATTTTTTGATCATAATGACATTTTTTAAGTGATGCTGATCACAGCAGTAGTTACCCAAAGCCCTTGTGATAGCTGCTTAAAATGGGACATTAGCATGGTGTAAGCAATGTTATACTTTAATTAATGTTATAAGTAATTGCTATGAAAAATTATTTGATTTCTTTCTTCATTTTCAAAATTTAAATTAAGTTAAAAAAAAGAAAAAAAAAACTTTCCACAGTGATCACAAGCTCAAAACTCTTTTGTTTTGAAAAAGGGGTTTCTTTGAACCTCGAACCGCATGCCTTTATTATATTTCTCATTTTAGTATGCTACAATATTGTTTGTTTAGCATTCGCTTTTATTTTCAAGCTTTTTTAAAGAACTTATTTTTTGAGTCTTTTTAATGAGAAGGTTTGGCTAACTACATTTACAATCAATTTATATTTACTGTGTAACTGAAAATAACAGTTATTTGGGCTATCAGCTAAACACATTTTAGTATGCAATATCATATACTGAAGAGCTTGATACATTCTTTTATAGTTATTTTTTTATTAGAATGTGTTTTTGTCTCAATATATGGTACAATTATTGTATTCTGTAAAAATTCAAAGATTGAGTCTATTTATCTTAATTTGTTTTTATCAATATCGAGTGGTGTCAGCAGTGCGAAGTTAATGTGTGCAAAATGTGTCAGAGTTTTGTGAGATTAACAAAAGTGTACATGCATTTCCAGGTGGGAGAATTTCTGGAATAAATTACATTTCAGTTATAGCATCTGTGAAGGTAACATAAAATTCAAATGAACTTTTGTTTTTTCTTTTAGATTGATGGCAGAATCGGCTATGGCTGTTGTTCGGGATATGACAACACGAATGGATGTCATGAAAATTCAAGTATTATACAATTTTGAACTTACTACTAATATTAATACAAATATTTGTATTTGTTTTGTATTACAATATTTTATTAATTTATGAAATCGACATCTCTTTTTTGTGAGGAAAATCCATTTAAGTTTAAATGTTTTTAATGTGTATATTCATCCATATAAGAAGACACATTTTAATTATGCTCTATTAATTCATTTGACTGTTATATATATATATATATATATATATATATATATATATATATATATATATATATATATATATATATATATATATATATAAGCTTAAAAACAAGCTGTTATTAAGCTAATGGGAATGGAAATGTGATAACACTTCATTCACTTTATTTTCTGCAAGATTTCCATTTGATATTGGTTATAAAATGCTTCCGATTTCAACATTTCTCAAGCAACAACAATGTATGTATTAAGCTACATTGCTCTATCATCCAGTGTACTAAGATTTTAAATGTTTAACCTGTGGACAGAATTGAACAAAAAAAGCAGTTGATGTTGTTTAGAAACTAAGAGATGGCTACATCTCTGCTTCATGGATGATAAAAACTTTAAAATAAGATGAGTAGTATTACAACTACTTGCAAAAAAAAAAAAAAAAAAATGCAACAAATCATCTTAATACAGTGCAGTGCATGTCAGTTGAGCCAATCTTTATTTGCTTTTAATGTTAGATCATTTCATACTTTTTCCTCAAGGGGTACTACTTGGCATTCTGTGCCCCAACACTGTCAGCCGGGATATTACACCAAATAAGGCAGTGAGAAGCAAAGTGATGTAAGTGCCTAGCTAAAATTTTGGAGATAACCGGTGCAAATGGTAAATAAATCTCTCCTTTGTTGTGGGGCAAAAGATGGTTCTAACAGCCCTGGTAGATTCTGCTGTATAGCATGATTTAGAAAAACATTTCAATGAAAGTCTACCTAGGACCACAATCTTAAACGCGTTTTATTCAAAGTTTGAAAGTGTCCACTTTCATCCCTTTATTTCTCACCACTGGAAATCATGACAATTACTTATTTAACATTGCAGAAAATATCAAAATTTGAATATTGGATTTTTTTTCAATTTTTAAAAAGTCATGTGGTGTGACTTAACACAGAGTACTCTTAACAAAAGTGTACCAATAATTAAAGTTTGATTAAAGCATACTAGTATTAATAATTACACAAATTTGGAATGATAAAAATACTCAACAAAATAATACATAACATACAAATGTTTCAAGTTTAACTTGTTTTATTAAAAGAAACTTTTCCAACGAGTATTCAAAAAAAAAAAAATAAAATAAAATAAATAAATAAATAAATAAATAAATAAAATATTTTATATTTTTACTACATTATTTAATACAATTAAATTTATTAATATGTGCCCTGTATTAATTCATAACATATAAGCTGTCTACTGTGTGGTTATTTTCTATACTGTTGCATTCCACCATGATCTATTCATAATTAGAAAATTTCTTTGTTTCAAAATAATACATTCATTAAGGGGGGAACCAGTTTAGGAGGCCAGAATTTTAGTGTTTTTTGTGATTTTTTTTAACAGAAAAGAACTAAACAGAATTTCTTTAAACTTGAAGGATATTTTATTCATCTTTTGAAGTACACTTTGTAATTCTTTCAAGTCATTTCCACCAGAAATAGTGGAGTTAGAAGCTGCTGTCCATGGGTGGTTGCCATCAGAGCTTGTTGCTGTTGGGCATTACCGAAGCCACAATCTCTAACTGTAAACATTTCTATTTTTCCTTCTCATAAACAACATATTTCCTCAGAATATAAACGTAATTGTGATTAAAAAAAAAGTTGAAAATTGCATTTTTTGAGGCGTTTGATTACGATGTCATGTTTTTCCACCATTTTTTTTTCACATTTCTTGCATTAAAAAAGTTTTTTAAATTAATAATATCATCCCAGACTTAGGTTCATATAAAGTATAATTGAACAAAGAATAGATGCACAAATTTTCTGAATGATTGGTCAGTAACTCTGAGTTAAAATCCCAATGAGTGGAAAAAAGTTGTTTTGAGAAAAACACGTTTGAAAAAAGCTATGGTGAACGTTTTCGAATCTCCACAGTCACTTAAAAAAAAAGTTCTCATTTGCATTGCAACTAATCAGAATTTTTTGCTGAAATTTTTGCAACATATTCTTGAATAGTTTTACTAACATTTTATGACATTAAAAAAAAGCGGATTTTTTGACCTGTCTAAACTGGTTTCTCCCTTTAATTACATTGACAGAGCATAATGTTGAAAGGAACTATATAAATATGTATCTCTTTTCCAATTCATAAAATACAATTAATTTCCATTTCAATGCAACGATGCAGAATAGTTGTAATGTTTGATGAACATTGAAATTTTTTCAATTTTCCTGATTCTAATGCCACAAAATGTGTTTCTCAATACTAGTATATGGATGAGAAAAAATCTGTGTATGCCATGTGCAACTTTGAAGAAGGAGTTTTTGCAGATGTGGAGCCAAGTGTTCAAAAGTAAGGTTTAAATATATAAGTATACTTAGTGTTATCATTCATGATAATAATGAAATAAATCAAGATATTAATAAAAAGTTGACTTGAATGCACATGTAGTGATATTTCATTCATTCAATTATGTAAAAAAAGAAAAAAGGGCAAAACTGTAGCATTTTTTAGCATTGTTTAGTTTTGTTTGCATAATTACATAGCTTTGGTATTTTTGCATTTGAAAAGGTTTCTTTAGACTAATTCTGTACCTCGAAGCCAGACTGACCTAAGTCATATAATCGCTACTTTACAGGATAGAGGGAAAACAGTGGCTTGGTGCATGCAAAAGATTGGACTCACTCTGTTTTTACACTGGAAAATTGTTACAAAGAATTTTTTTAGGATTACGTTCATATGGCTCGATGCAGAATGGGATTCTATATACAATCCTCTAATAAACAGAAAATGTCAAATTTTGGACTTATGCTAGTCTGGCTCTGAGGAACAGAATTTAATTCTATCTTTTCTGACAAAAATTTAAATATTTATTTCATACACTCAGCTACTTTTTTTTTCTGGTCTAGAAGTTTTTCAATCAGCTTCTAGTGTTATGTTTTTTTAATCCTTTAACCAACTAATAATATCACTTACAGTTTCCATAACTTTACAATAACTTTAATTGCTGGATGTACAACAGCATCTGGGAGTGGTTATACGTTCATGAACCAGAGTAGAATTTTTGAAAACCTTGAAACATTTATTTCAAGCCAAGTTAAATTTCTGACAAAAGAAGTGCAAGAGCCCTCCTATAGTTGTCAGATCTCATTTTCATATGTAAATAGTCTGTGTCCTCATCAAATGTATAAAAGTTTGCCTAAATTTGAAAAGAAGTGCAGGAACTGAGCTCCTGCAATTTCAAGTGCCATTGTGTACCGACTTCTCTGCAATAGCATTCATTTCCATTAGAAACTTTTAGGCGTGTTCAAAAAGTTATGGTATATTAAAGGTTTAAATAAATGAAATGAAAATATCTGCCTTAGTGCTTCATCTGTTGTGATTAAGTTAGACTTTCGAAAAACTTTTTCATTTTTTCTTGAACCACAGTGTAGTTAAAGCATAGTAAATCATAAGAAATAATTTTTTTAGAAAAATATATTCATGCCTTTTTCATACTGTCTAAAATAAGATTTTATGTTTGCAGGTATTGGTATTTAGGAGTTTTGAAGGACAAGTATGTTTACTTGAAAAATTCATTTAAAGTAAGTAACTGTTATCATTTCATTGTTTTCATTTAAAAAGTGAGTTAACTGTATTGTTATCTCTCTAGCTCGGTTTGATATGTTTTTCGTAACACCCTTTCAGAAGTGTTAGAATATGAACTGCATGAACAATTAGTATTGTTTGGGAAAATATATGAATTTTTTTTACTTATAAATAGTTACCTTTTTTTTCTCCAATTTTCAATATTGATAAGTTTTTACTAAAAATTAAGTTCCATATTATAAACTGCATTGAATGTTATGATTGTTTTTTGGAAAAGTATTAAGATGGCAAAATGGAAAATAATTTACCAAGTCTTATATCAGCATTCGTTCATTAATAAATAACTACTTTCAAGTATTTTCCCAGAAAGTATATGTATTTACAATACATCACATGATGATTATTTAATTATTTTAAGTTTTAAACAAAATAGACCAATTATAATTTCTTTATTTAATGCATTTGTATTTTTTGCCATTAAACTCTTAATAATTTGGCATTTTCCTTAATGAGTGTAAAATATGAGTAGAAAATTAAGTTACCGAAGATTAGCCATTCCTTTATAGTTGCTTTGCCAAATACACTTTTAGCATCATATACTGTCAGTTTTCGTTAGCTGAAACCATCCACAAATTTGGGCATGCATCAGGTCTGCGCTGAATTTGTCAAAATAAGGATAGAAACACAGAAGTAAAATGATGCAAATTGAAAATTCAAAATAACGTGCTCAGCAGTTCTTCCACTGTGGCATCAAAAAAGACAAGAAATATCGAGTGTGAGCAGAAGGTTCCCATCCTTAACCTATTGTCCTATTTAAAAATGCAATTGGTTGTGAATAGTGATGTAAAATACCCGGGTATTTATTTTTAGGGGTAAATACCCAGGGTATATACCTGGGTAAATACCCAAAATGGGTATTTACCCGGGTATTTATTTCAAAAATTTGTATTCAACTAAAATACTTTTCTGTATGTATTCTACTATATATATAACCAACCATATACAAAACAATAAATTTTTGCCCAAAAATTGTATTTTGATCACATATTTAAAGAATTATTGTGTGAAACAACTTAGCAATCTAATATGATATTCACATTAAATGGATATGCTTACTCAATGTTGATAGCCAAATTTCAGATATAAAAAGCCATTCTACAAAAAATAAAAAGCTTAACATGTTACAAAAAAAGCAAACATTCCATTTAAGTTTTAGAATAGTTCATTCTAAATTCTGACAGTTTTTTTTTTTTGGTAATATTTCATTAAGCCTTTAACTAAAAAAATTATAATACATAAATTTTTATATTTTTAATCTTTCATTTTTCGGTTTATGTTTTAAAAATAAAATCATCACCTTTTCCTACTACCCAAAATGTTTTTGCAAAATGCGCAATTACCCTGCCTTCGGATGAATACCCAAAAAAATATTTACCTTCCCACCCTACATTACTAATGCGTGTATTAAAAATGGTTTGAAAAAATATTCATCATGAAGTACCGGGGAGCAAATGCAAATGAGCAAGGCAACAGAAAACAATTTTTTTTTCTGCTTATTAATGTGAAAACCGTTTCTATATTTGCCACATTATCACTTAAACAGCAAAAAAATAAATAAATAACATCACAGTGTCTTGATAACTTCTCAGTTTATTCTTTCAAACATCCCTCACGCTTCCTTTTCTTTTTCATTTTGGATATAACTAACCTAGATTGTGATTTTGAAATTCTGAAGTTCATCATTGAATTGCTTATACTTCTCCAGTTATGACATTGAAAAGAAAGATTCTTCGTTTCACGATGTGTTTCTTTCATAATTTCATCAAGTCTTTTAATAAAAAATATTATAAACTATGTAATACATATGTATGTATCAGTTTTACCAATTATTTCATATTTAGATTAAAAAAAAAAACAAATCCCATTCACTTTTTGCATTTTTTTTTTTTGTAAAATACCCAGTTTTTGGGTATTAACCCAGGCCTTGGGTAAATACCCGGGTAAATACCCAAAAAATATTTACCTACCCGCTGGGTATTTACCCGATCCACATCACTAGTTGTGAGTGAGTCTTTGCTTTCGGGAACAGACATTACTTTGTGGTATACACCCAAACCCGTTTTTATGCGGTGGATAGGAATCCCATAAAAAAAATCGCATTAAAATTTTTTTTCCGAAACTTCACGCGTAGCATTAAAAAGTTGTTCTTGCAACACAGTTAAAAAAAATTTTTTTTATGCAGTGGATCGGGACTGCATAAAAGAAGTCTCACATAGAAAATAACTGAAAAACTTACAAAATTGTAACCTTTAAATGAAAAGTGATGATAATTTTTGTCGAGTATTCCTACAAAATTTTTCGAATAAGGAAATTTTTGGGAGGTCACAGTGACTTCTCATCAGGGTGCCTATGTTGTCACTTGAAGATACTACCTCTCACTCGTTTTAAAAATAATTTCGTCAATTAAATCCCAATTTGATTAAAAATTTTAATACACCGCACAAAAAAAAAAAAAAAAAAATCACAAAAAAAATTGCATGAAAAAAGACTGCATAAAAGCAGGTTTGGGTGTATAATGAACTAACTTTTATTATTCTATGTGTTTAGTCAGTTCTTTGTTTCCTTAGGAACATAAGCCTGTGCAAAATTTGAATCTGCAGTATGTTGCTCCATGTTCAGGTTGTTCCAAATGTTTCAAGCCTCCTAAAGCAAACAAAACAAGTGGAAGGTGGTGGTCTGTTTTTGTCCCTCAAAAATCAGATATTAAAGGTAAATGCTTGAAGTTTTCAAAGGTTAAGCCAAATAGAATTGTTAAGAAAGATATTTGAATTCTTATGGTTACTGGAAGCTTTTAATTTCCATTATGTGTTGATATAAATGCTTAGAAATGAAAGTTCATGAAAGTAAAAGAATTCACTTTTAAACTAAATTATCCGTGAAGGACATTCATAATATTACTATTTTAAACGCTTTCAGTTGCTAAATTAAATTAGGCGGATCTGAAATGCATGAAGATTCCCCTCTTTTCACAACCATCAAGTATACTCCCCCCCCTCCCAACCACACACACTCACATACATTGAAACTGCATGAAATACCAAGAAACTGTTACTTTGGTCCTCAATAAAAATAACTAAACATTCTAAAAAGTTTCCATGTGTTTTAACTTTTTCCTCACACTATTTACTTTTTCACTTTTTACTTTCCATAGCTTCTATAATTTTTTTAAAGGGTGCTTTCTTGCCATTTTTTACTTCTTATACTGTAATGTGAGATGATTAGAGGCTTGCCATTTAGAGGGGGTCAAAAATAAGTTAATTTCAAAATACTGCTCAAAAAAACCACAAAAACTCTTCAAACTGTTTCTCTTAGTAGTTAGGTGTCATCCTTATCCTTTTCAGAGAATTCAATATGAATATAGCTCTTTACTTCAATAAAAAAAAAAAAAATCCAATATAAAAGAAAAAAACTTTGAATTGCAAACTGTATTAATAATGTTCTCTGCCAACATAGGGTGAGAAAAAACTCATCCACCACTACATCACAATTAATAATAATGTTATTGCTAATATTACCAATACTGTTGCCATTACAAAAAACAATACTGTTAAGTGCAGACGATAAGTAAAAAAAGATATTAAGAAGAATTTTTAAAATTGCAGACGATAATAAAATAGCAAATCAAATTCAAAGCACAGCAGGAGATAAATTAACAAAAAGCCCTAACCACTTAGGTCAGAAATCCTGGCTTATTTATACTTTTCTAAGCTTTAGAAAGATTTGTTACAGAAGTTAATTTAATGAGAAGTTATTTCCCACTACCTTATTAAACCTTAACTGAAATAATAAATACACATTGAGGTTCTAGAACAAAATGATTATAGTATAAGCTCTAATTCGCAACTCCAGAGCTCGAATAGGTTACCTTTTTTTTTTCTAAATTATGCCAACCATTGTTCTTTCAAACATAAGGCGTCTTACTGTCCAGTATAACGATGAAGTGGCTTCAAAGGGTGTTAGGGCCTGGAAGTCATCACAATTATGAATATCACGAAAAGAGGAGCAACTATAAAGATGCTCCCCTGTCATTGGAGAAGTCCCCTCACAAAGCACACAGAGAGATGAATCTGCCAGGTTGATTTTATGTAAATGGGCCTGTAGATAGTCATGTCCAGTAATGGTTCGGAAAGAGGCAACTCCCAGGGCTCTGGGAAGGAGAGAAAGGTGTGTACGCTGTTCATCATCCAGAAGGCAAGCCCAGGGCTTTCCGTCAGCTTTGTTCCTCATGGCAGAGACTGTAGCATGTTGGATTTTGCTTGCGAGAAGTCGCTTAGCATTTCTAAGTGGAACCGGGCAAGAAGGTGGATGCAGGGACGCAGCCTCTTTAGCCAAGATGTCCGCTCGCTCATTTCTATAGATGCCACAATGGCCTGGGATCCACTGGAAGACAACCTCTCTTCCGGAACGCAAAAGAGAGTCAATGGATTTTTTAGACTCAAGCTCAAGTTCTGAAGGATATAGATTGTAATCAGTAATGGTCTGAATCGCAGCCTAAGAATCAACAAAGAGAACAATATTTTGTTCAGCTGGTTCTCCAATAGATCTGATGGCCATAAGAATTGCATTCATTTCTCCATCGAAGTTATCCGCCCAAGTGTCGAGAGGCTTCTGAAGACTAAAATGTTTGGAGTAGGCACCGGCACCTGCTCTACCAGCTGAAGGAGTGGCCGATCCGTCAGTATAAACCCTAAACCAATCCTGATCAAGGTACCTCTCGTGTATTGTGGCCAAAGCAATGGAGTACATCTCAGTCTGATGAGAATCTGATTTCTTGACAGGCTGTACCAGATCAAACCTAGCTGCAGCATATCTCAGAAGGCCAGTATAGGAAGATGGTCTATAGATGCCAAGTCTTTAGTTGGAGACCTCAAAGGCCTCTGCAAGTCTTCGGCGCTCAAAAAGAAAAGAATGTTGAGATTTTAGTCTAGTAGGTGGAAGAATGTAATCAGGCCAGAAATGCTCTTTTCTCAATAATCTTTCAGCAAGAGAAAGGGAAGTCATGATTCGTCTGTCAGTCAAATTAAATTTTTTTGTCTGTACCTGCATAGCAGGAATAGGGGTGGACACCGCAGCACCAGTGATGAGTCTTAGTGCTTTATTTTGAACGAGGTCAAGTTTTGAAAGTGTGCTGTCAGAGGCAGTAATAAGGACCTCTGAGCCATAATCCAATACAGGCTTAATATAAGATGTAAAGGTGGATGTAAGAACACTTTGAGAAGAACCCCACTTTATTCCAGCAAGACGTTTCAATAGGCAAAGGTGGTCCACCACTCTGCCAGTCATTTATTCAATGTACTTATTCCAAGTTAGTCTGGTATCGAGAGTTATGCCTAGGTAGGTAGCACAATCAGTCCGAGTTAATGCACTGTTTTTGTACACTAGGTCAACAGTAAACGTTTTGGTACTAAGCGTAAAGAGTTCGAAATTTGTCTTTTCCGGGTTTACTTTGAACTCATTGTCCAGGGTCCAGGTTGTCAGAGCCTCTAAAGCCAAATTTAGTGTTTTCTCCAACATAGAGATGTCAGAGCCAGTGGACCAGATAACAAGATTATCAGCATACAACAGCGACTCAGTCTCTGGAACACTATTTTTAACAAAACTCAAAAGGTCATTTACCATGATGTTAAAAAGGACAGGACTCAAAACTGAGCCCTGAGGGAGGCCCTGCCTGGTTTGACCAAAACCTGAATGAGAGTTACCGTATTTCACGTTTAAGAGATGAACTTGTAAAAGACAATCCTTAATCCATTTAAAAAGATTTCCATGCACTTTCATATGAAGCAGCTTCTTAAGTAGCCTTTTCCTCCAAATACGGTCAAACGCCGATTTAAAATCGACAAAGACGGCAAGAGTACTTTGTTTCCTCTGAAAACCATCCTTTATATATTGCGTAAGTCGAACAATTTGTTCAGTCGTATTATATCCTCGTCTGAAACCAGCCTGTCTCTCAGAGATATGGCCACTGTGGTCCAAAAAGTACTGAAGTCGATCAACGATCATTCTTTCGGTTAATTTACTAAGGATGCAGGTCAAGGAAATGGGCCTAAAATTCTGTATGTCAGTCGGGTCTTTTCTAGGTTTTAAGATAGGTATAACATCAGCCTTTCTCCAGAGGCTTGGGAAAATGCCGCCCCATGTTTTAATTATAAAATTTAAAACTGTTTGTTTAGCTTTAAGGCCAAGCTCCAAGACAAATTCAGGGAAGATGCCATCAGGACCAGCACTTTTTCCTCTTGACATGCAATTTAATCCTCTTTTAAATTCCAAAAAAGTAAAAGGCGAAAAGAAAAGGCTATTCCATGCTTGGTCATCACCAGAGGGGATAATTTCCTGCCTCGTAATCCTAGTCGGTGGGTTAAAATTACTAATCTTGCGGTAAAGTTTCAAGAGAGCCTTAGCAATATCTTGCTCTGTGGTCAAAGTTCTTGTGCCAATCTTAAAAGGTTGTTTGCAAGGCTGTGTGCGTTTACCATTTAACGCAGATAAAAATCTAAAGACCTTTGGTCCGTCTTTTCGGTAGTCCATGCCCTCTAGAAACTAGCCAAAAGATGAGCATTTTGCTCTTGGAATCTCTTTCTTCAAAATAGCTTGGCTTTTTCTTAAAGCAATACAATCCTCCATAAGGCCAGTAGATTCCGCTTTAGCTCTTGCTCTGTCTTTATCTTCTTTGAGGTCTTGAAGCTTATCATTCCAAAAAGGTTTAGCATTTTTAATATGACCCCTAGGGACACAAACATTAGCACACTCCAAAATTGTGAACACAATCTGATCGAGGGCCTTATCAATATTTTCATTCAAAGGACAGTTTCCCAAAAGAGAATCTGTTAACTCTGCATATTGTTCCCAGTTCGCCTTTTTTAAGTTCCAACGAGTAATTCTGGGGTCACCAGTTTTGGGAACAGGTTACCTTGCAGTGGTCAACAATACTACCGAAAATGGTAAAACATTCCGTTCCACATGATTTCTTTGGGGTAAATTACAGGTTTTTCTGACAGTTTGTGGTGTAATGTAATTTCAGAAGAATAGAAAAGAAAGCTTCATACAAACATGATGAAAAATTACTGTCATTCGCAAAGCGTCTAAGCAAGTTTTAAGTTACGGCATTTGTTTGTTTTACCTTTTTCGTCCTCCACTATACTGTGGCTGCAGCGCCCCCTATAGTTTATTGGAGTTACGAATTGGATGACACTTTTTTTTGTGCACTTTATTTCAGATTATTTGAGGTTTAAATAAGAATGCAATAATCTTGCATTTTAATGGAATAATTATGTGTAATGTAAGAGTGAAGGCTTTCACGGCCGGTTCCTGAGCAGGAAAAGGAGAGCCTAAGCTCCAATCAGGAAGCGATGAAGACAGACGTTCACCAGCCAATCCCAGTCCAGAACCTGAGCAGGAAAAGGAGAGCCTAAGCTCCAATCAGGAAGCGATGAAGACAGACGTTCACCAGCCTATCCCAGTCCAGAACCAAGAGGACCCATGCCCTATAAATGTTGACAGCACTTCGACACTTGCATCAGTTGCCAAGAAGTCTCTTCCCTGGAAGTTACGAACTCGGAACCACTGAGGATGGCTGCCGCAGATGCAGCCGAAACGTTTGGAGAATATACACTCAGACCACGGCACAACAGCCCGGAATACTTTCATAATAATTATGTGTAAGATTCTACTATTCAGATAATTATATTATTCAGTTTTTTTTTTTTTTTTTTTCAGTGTTTTCTCTTGCAATGAAAATTTTATTGCTAACAATTTCTTCAAAATATTCATACATAACGGAATTACGACAGGGGTTCCCAGCCCCCCTCAAGAGCATTGGTGTGCCCCCTCAAATATTATGAAGTCCCCCCAAGAGCAATAGCCCCCCCCCCCCAAAAGGCAAATATATCCCTTACAACAACTCCCCAAAAAATTTCAGTAGCACAGTATGCACTATGACCCCTCCCCCCATATAAATCTTGTAAATCTTTATCAATTTATGTTAAGCTTTTTCAGTTTATTTATTTACTAGCTGCGTTGCCCAACTTTGCCCGGCCTACATGGAAAATAAAAATTGTGTCAAGTGACTTATATTCAACAATCAGGCAATCAATAAAAGAAGAAAAAAAACATCATGCAAAATTTCCTTTCCAAGCAGTGACAACGGATATTAAAATACTTTTAAGAAATTAAAATGAAAAAGATGGATTTTTAAAGTGTAACCATGGAAACACAAAATAAAATAAGAGTGAGAAAAATGAGGAAGATGGAACGGAAACAATGGATTCAAAAAGCGTAACCATGGAAACGTGAAAATAAAATGGTTGACAGCTTAAATGGAGATGAGATTTTTTTGAATTTATTCAAAACGGCTTGTAACTTTTTTTCCTTTGGAGATAGAAGCTCAGTTTTTCGACCATAGCTCGAGATAGATCTGGATTAAAAACTGTCGCTTTATCCAGTAGTTTCAAAAAGAAAACTGTGGAACAGTTCCTTCACTTTTTATTGATTTTTTTAGTGAAGAAAGTAGTGCCTACATTTCAGCTAAGCCTAAAAACATTCAAGCTAAAAACGCAAATAACTCCCACCTTAATTAAGTTAGAGCATTGGAACAAATTGCGTAGAAGGCACAAAATTCTATTCTTTCCCAACGATATGTAATATTAATATGTGCAAGTAATTTTTCAGGCCCATGTTTGGGAATTTATGTGAAAATTGAACCAAAATTGAAAAAAAAAAAAAAACTACTCATTGAATTTTTTTCAAACCGGGCCTGGTAACCTTTCCGGGGCTGAAAGAAATATACTGTGAAAATTTCAGGGAAATCGGCAAAGTAGTTCTCGAGTTTTCTGCGTTCACACAAACACACGCTTTTTGGAGACTTCATTTTATACTATGTAGAGATGACATGCCATACCTGCCAACTCTTCCGGATTTCCCGGAAGTTTTACAAATTTTCATGTCCTTCTCTGTTTTTCCGGATATGAGCAAAATCTTCCGTATTTTCCATGTTTTGTAGGAAGAAAATTGTGTTTTGCCAATTTTGGTGCTAAAGATACTTTTGCGTAATGCGGCACCACGTTTTAGGCAAAGTAGCCAAAGTGAGGTTGTTGTAGGATAATCACACGAGAAGACGTGAGGCAAAATTATGGTGTCAGTCAGTGATACAGAGAGCGCATGACTTCATTGGCATTCAATCAAAGCGAGCATTGCAGTGGGCAACTAAGGGAACAATTTTGGTGCCGTTTATCATTTTCTCGTTCACTCAGTTTGTGCTGTTTTTGCTTCGTTCTTTTTTTTAAGGTCAACGCTATTTCCAAACTTTTAAAGAAAGCAATACAAGCAATCTTTACAAACGAAAGCATGTTCAATTGATATGAAATTCATAAATAATTTCATATTGTTAAATGTAAAGAGGGTAGGTGTCCTGTTTGATTTTATTTTACGTTAAAATCGTCTGGATAAAAAAAAATATCTTCCGGATTTTTTTCTCGGAGGTTGGCAGGTATGACATGCATTCAAAACAGAATTATAATTAAACTACTCTTGTTGCGCAAAGTAATATATTTTTTATTTTTTTTAGAAAACAGTTCTTCGCCAGATCTAAGTAAGGTAATTAATGAAGAGTGTGGAAAATATATCGACCTGAATCTGTCATGTCTGAATGTGTCAGTCTTCACTCTGGCAGTAAATCAAGGTAGAGAGGTAAGTACAGTGAATTTTGTATCCCTGAGGTAGATTCATTAAACAAATGCAAATGCTTGAGGAATCTCTATTCAAATGAATATTGACTAAATATCACGTTAAACCTTTCTTCTGCCAATATAAACTGCAAAACTGTGTGTAAACTATGTTTTGTACAGACGTCGAATATTGCTTAAATTATGATCCTCCTCTCTCTCTAAAAATCATTTCATGCTATTTTTGGTCAGATAAGGGTAAAAAAGTGGTTATGTGGCTCTCCCTGGAAATGTTTCGAAGTTGAGGTCCAAAAGTTGCGATTTTAAATTATCTTTGATGCCATTTGGAAAGAGCGGTTCAAGTCAAAGTCAAAGGTTCTCTTCTAGGGAGAAAGAGCAGTTGCCACCCCCCAGCCTGCCCCATCTGGCTATGCCCATCCAAGTGCTACAATCAAAAACTGAAACTGCTTAGAATCGCTTAATTTCAGGGCCTGATTACCAACTAGTCCTGTGGTACCAAATTTTTAGAGCCCCAAATGAGTAAAAAAGTGATTGAGCACAGCCACACCCTCTAGAGTCATCATTGCTGGTTCATTTTGAAAAATTACTTTGATAGCAATGACAACCCAAAAAACTGCAAATAGTGGCTGCTTCACTGGCGGCATCTTTCTACAAAAAGGGTATAGGAAAATTGGTTTTGTGCTATGACAAACGTCAGAACAATTGTGGCAAATATGTAGAAAACTTTTTTATGAAATGCTCATTTATGTGAAAGATATTTTTTTTTTCAAATTATTGCATCAGAGCAACAGTAAAACATTGTATTGCAGGAATAACCGTAAGATATCCCACTGTTGCTTTGAAGCAATGATATAAGCATTTTTGCCTAATCGATACTGACTTTCTTGACGTAGGAATTTGTGTTCATTTGGTTTAAAATTCATTTGATGTGATCTTTTGCAATTTTCTCTTCAATTTTTTATTTTGTGCCTAGCTGCATTCATACTTGCTGACGATTCTATGTAGTGGACATACCTTTGTGCAGTAGAGTCTCAAAATCCATGGTAATTGGGATTACGCCACCTTAGATTACTGAAAACTTGGATTAACCGAAAAATTCTTCCAGATTAAAATTTTACACTTTCGATGACGTAAGGAGAAGCACCTTTTACTTACTTGTACAACAAAGATAAGCGGAAGTATTGTTTTCACAAAAAATATTATCACTGAAATTTCAGCATGAACTTCACTTTTAATTACCTTTAAACAAATTAAAAAAATTCTTTTCACCATGTACGTGTACATATTTATGTGTGTAAATTTGTATACAAACAGGCATGCATTTTCACTGTGCCTAAGTC
The DNA here is from genome assembly GCF_026930045.1 of Uloborus diversus. Lineage (NCBI taxonomy): Eukaryota > Metazoa > Arthropoda > Arachnida > Araneae > Uloboridae > Uloborus > Uloborus diversus. The sequence continues at coordinate 63,182,228 of NC_072734.1, read as the reverse complement.
CATTTTGATGAGTTTTATCATTACGTCTGTAACTATGTGCTTTTATGTAGGTCCAATAACACAAAAACCGTAAGTTGGAAAAGGTTTTAAATTTCGCACAAACAACTTGTGTGGCATCAAGTTGTGAATCTTCTTTTTTTAGTTCAATCGTGTATTCCAAAAGGCATGTTTACATGTTCTATTTGGTTAATCAATGGCAATTTTACGTATCAAGTTTTTATTTCCAAATCATCTCTCAATCTATGTTTAGTAGTCGATGAATATTTCGTGTCACTTAAGGAGTGTTGTTGAAATCAAACTCTCAATGCATTTTTTATTATTTACTGTATGCAATTAAATGAATTAGACAATCATGAAAGATTTCTGGTCAGATTTTAATGAATACATTTTTTCGGAACTAAAAAATGTAATTGAATTTGCAAAGTAAGCACCCCGGATTAAGCGAAACCTCAAACTTTTTTGGCTCGGCTTTTCAAGACTCTACTGCACAAAATATTGTAGATTACTGCTGAGACACATGTTTTGGAGTTTCAAAGAACCCCTTTTTCAATGCAAAATAAGTTAACTTATGGATGAAGAGACATCCGACATAGTTTATGGATGAAAAGACATCCAACAAAAGCTTTTGTCCGATGTCTTTTCACCCATAGCTTATGGATGAAAAGACATCCAACAAAAGCTTTTGTCTGATGTCTTTTCACCCATATGTTTCCATGTCTTTTCATCCATATGGATGACCTCAGTCACTAACATCCAACAAAAGCTTTTGTCCAATGTCAGTGACCTCCTGTGACCTCCAGGGCCTGATTACTGAATAGGTTGTGGCCTAGGGCCCCCAAATTGATATTTTTTTAAAAACTAATAGCTAAAACTGTCTCTGCAAATGGCTAAAATTGTAATGGTTGACTACACAGAGGCCCAAAAAAGCATATGGCCTAGCACTCCCTGATATCTTAATCAGGTCCTGGTGACCTCCCATCAGGATGTTCCTGCTTTCCAAAAACAAACCAAGTCTTGTAACTGTTTTATACGTTGAACTTGTTTCTTAACTGTTTTTTGGACATTCTATATGACTGCACTTCTTTTATTGCAGGCTACTGGGGGACCCTTGTTTCTGAAAATGTATCCTGAAACGTTATCAATGAAGGAGTTCATCATTTCAGGGTAATGCAATTGCTTTAACTAACAATTTACACACTATAAATTAATGCATTTAGACATTTAGTACATTTTCTTAGATTAAAATCAAGTAGCCTAGAATTGATGTTAAAAAAAAAAATGTTATATTTTTTAATGGTAATTAGTACGATTGCATTATTAAGCCTCTCATCCTTTTTTTAATTTTATTTTTTCAATTAATTATTATTTTTTCTGGAGTTTGTGATAGCTTTTATTACTGCAACAGGTTTTTAATCTTGAAGAATTAAGTATTATGAGTGTCGACCAGCTCTCCGGTTTTGTTTAGGAGACTCCACAATTTCGATAGCTTCTCTCAAACTCCCTAATAGAGTGAATATTTCCTGCATTTTCATCAAAACAATAAAATCCCTCCCCCCCCCTCCGAAAAAAATGGGATTTTCAGTTATTGAAATTTTGGAAAAATTCCCTGTGGTAAAACAATCGCAATCATAAACACAAAATTTTTGCATACCAAGTGTGAAAATTGTATGCTTATCTTTGAAACCTGTTTACTTTGTTTTCCTGCTTCTAAAAACCCTTTTTTTCCACAGAAAAGGCAGTAAAGTATTCCAGATTTTTCTCTGAGCCTCCTAAATTTTTACCTAAAGCGAGGAATATTTACTATTACTTAAAAGAAAAATGAAACTTTTACTTCTTTTGAAAAAAAAAATCTAATCTGAAATTTGTTGATTTTTTTTAAACGTTAAAAATACTAATTTCTGTAACTGTTTGTGTAAAACCAGGCTCATTTAGAGGGGGAGTCAGGGGGCATTTTCTCCCCCCAGGTTTGAAAAACCAAATTTATTCATAAGTGGGTGTGATTTTTGTTGCTTTTCGATTTTATTTGCTTTGAGTGCATACGCTTTGCTAACCCCCCCTGGTAAAGTTCAAAGTGAAAAACTAAAGTAAATAAATTTCTAAATGATTAATTTTTTAATGATTAAAAGACCTCTCCAGTTTGTATTTCAAAACATCACAAGATTTCTCTGTCATTTATAATATCACATACAATACTACTATGTAGATGTTTGAAGAGCAATTACAACAACTTCAAAGAATTGCTTTCAAACAGTTATTGAATGATGCAATTAGCTGTGTGCAATATTACTAACTTTTTCCTTTTTTTTTTTTTTTTTTTTTTGTAAAATAGACATTGAAAACTTATTTTAAAACCTTATCAGGAAGGTTGCAAACTGGGCTTTCTTGTTTTCTTTATTATTTTTTCTTTATTTATTTTTTATTACAGTAGGACTCCAATAATCCGAATCAGTTGGGACCAAACCCCATTCGAATAGTTAGATTTTGTCTGAAAAAAAGAAAAAAAAAATATTTACTGAAAATGGGAGAAAAAATAATATTTTTTTAAAGAAAGAGAGCTTTTAATGAAACAAATGAAAAGACAATTTTTTATAGTTAAGCGTACATACAAATTCTATGCATTAGTATAGTATGTACTTTAAATTAAAGTCATTGCTCGCTGAATATCTCTGTCATAGTAAACTGTTGACTAGTTTTGTGGAGGGAATGGCTCATAGTCTATGGGCCGAGTGCAAATATCGTTCAAGTTCGTTTACCAATCTTAGGGACTACGTGAACTTGCTTGAAATCTATTATAAATGATGAACTCAATAGAAAAATACAATGTTCACAAGCTGGAATTGTCTCATTAAGTTTTAATTAGTAATTGAAATAGGAACTATGTTCCGTGAACTGTTAGCACTTACACAAAAAAATTTGTCTCTAGATGGCGCTATTAAACACAATATTTATAATCTAAAAATTTAAAAAAGTTTTCCAACCGAAATTTTACTGTTTTGCTCAATTTTTCGTTGCAAAATATATTAATACGTTTTAAATTACTTACTTTCGCTTAGTAATTTTGTAAGTAAAAGGAAATCAAAAATTGTATCAATCCGCAGTTCTGAATGATCTTCATCTCAAGATTTCGTTTATTACACTAGAGCCAGCGCACATAGACATTGTTAAGTACAAAAAATTAGAAGGCACTTTACTTCACAAAAAAGATATTAATGAATCACCGAATAGCAATAATTGACCTACAAAATCTTAAGAACATAAACAACTCTAACAGATGCCATCGATGTTTAAAAAATATTATAAAATTAAACATTAGCAGACGATAAATTAAAAACTAAAAAGTATATTTCATATCACGATGTTTTATCTTTTCCTTTTTTAATAATATTACTTTTTGATTACAGACAATATTTAGAGCTCATTTTTAGTCTACTTTCTCGTCAAAGTAATAGAAAATAAAAAAAGGACATAAAAGGTGATTTACTGTGCTAAGGTTAATGTATCGTAAAAATATTGCTTAGTACAAAAAATAAGTCAAAAAAATAGATAAAATAATTAAATAAATATCAAATTCAAAAGTAGGGGTTTGAGATGGGGAAAATATGTGTCTGTCGGTCGACCTATGTGCTCCCCCCCCCCAAAAAAAAAAAAAAAAATTAACAAATCGTTCGATTCAAACAAACTTTTTTACTTCCTTTTACAAAAAAGGAAGTATTGTATTCGCGAAAAAAAATTTCTCTCAAAAATTACCTCAATTTCCATTTTGCTCAGCCCCGAATAAATGTTGAGTTTTTTTTTTTTTTTTTTTTCGACTCGACCTCACGTGGATAAGTGCCTAGACACACGAAATATCCATTTTGACGATTCCCGAGTTAATTACAGCGAATTTTCTTGTGACGTCCGTACGTACGTATGTATGTGCGGATGTGCGTATGTATGTCGCATAACTCAAGAACGGTATGTCCTAGAAAGTTGAACTTTGGTACGTAGACTCGTAGTGGGGTCTAGTTGTGCACCTTCCCTTTTGGTTGCATTCGGGTGTTTCTAAAGGGGTCTTTTGCCACTTTTTCGGAGGAAATCATTGTTAATTTCGATGTAAACTCAAGTAGTGTTATAATTTGGAGGACACTTGGCAATATATCGCCAGTCTTTTGGTCGCCAAGTTTACAAATTTGGCGATTTTTTTTTTTAAAATCTGGTTTCTTTCGCCACTGTTGGTGATATTCAGAGAGTAAACTACTGAATCACATTAAAATTGCCAATAATGGGAAAATTACATTAAATTGGAGTAAAAGAAAGTCGTTTTTTTTTAAAGATCTTCCCGATGACACCTCATTCCGGTATTTCATTTTTTGATTTGAATATTTTTTCGTTCAATTTTGAACAGTTCAAAGCACTTTATATTAGCGCTTGCGGGAAAAATTTAAGGCAAATATAAAATGCGAACTTAATGACGGATTTGTTTATTAAAAACTTTGTTGGAAAAAGCTCTTGATGAGAATATTTTTATAAAAAATTTTTAATTAGCCATTTAAGGGCAATTTTTCGGCAATTATTTTTTTTTTTTTTTTACATTAACGACAACGCGAAAAATTATTTTATGTCACCAAAAATTGACAAAATGGAGTTTATTCTGAATACATTCTCAATTTTTGGTGACAAGAAATAAAAATGAAAGTTATTAATAAATGTAGAAATATCATATCTCATAGACTTAACATTGATGAAAGTCAGAAATTAATATGACTTAATCAAAATTAAATGAATTTAAAGCGCAAATGTTTTTACCAGGGCTGCGGAGCTGGAGTGAAAAAGAACCAATTCCGAACTGCGACTCTTACCCTATCCCCTCGTTTGTGCACTAACTATCAAGCAAATATTCATTGCTGATGCTTGAATAATTTAATCCAGTGGTGAATAACCTTTTTTTTTTTTACCTGCGGGCGACAACTCATATTAATAGGAATCTCGTGGACCAGAACAAATATCAAATTTATTTATATGATTTAAGTTTTCGAGATAGCATGCGAAAACAAGGGAAACAAAAGACAATTACAAACCAAAATTGCTGTCTTAATTACTACATGCTTATTTTATTGCATCTGTGTTTCAGAAATCAATTTATGACTACTTCAAAATTCATAACACCGAAAGAAGATTACTGGTATTTTTGGAAGGTTTTAGAATATATTTTTCGTTTTTTAACAGTGAATACAACGACGGGGCACATGGGTCATCATTTGATCCGCGGGCTGTAGGTTGAGCACCACTGATTTAATCAATGCTCCCAGTTCATCAGAACATTGGATGGACTATAAATGCGGGCAGTATTGAAATACAATTTAGCACTATTTCCATTGCATCAGATAATGTTCAAAAACTAGTCTCCTGTACTTGTCCGAAAACTCGGTGTTCTTCAAAGAGATGTAGTACATGCAAGACGTAAAATTGTTCATGCACATAATTTGCCTCTAGTGACTGTAGCTGTATAAACTCTCAGGAGGAAAGTAACTCCATACGCAAAAACGGGATAAATGAATTCAGTGATTCTGACGATGATACTTCAGAATGAAGAGTTTGCTTCTTGAAAAAAACTATTTTTGATGTAAATACATAATGTTTTTAACGTACATGCATAATATTTTAAATGTACATGTGTAATATTTTTTATGTATTTAAAATTTGTCTGCCTCTTGCTTGTCAGTTTCACTCCTTTTCATGTATCTTTAATGGTCTAAAAAAATTATGAGACACTATTTTTTTGTGAACATTAGGTTTTTTTCATCTGTAGACACTAAGTATTCAGAAAAATATCACTTTTCGTAGTCCCCGAAGTTGGCAAACGAAACCATGTTTTTAAGCATCTTTTATGCCTTCGTCCCACAGCCTATCATAGACAGAATCATTATTTTGAGAATCTCAATTCTGAAAACAATTCAGATAATAGGAGTTCTTGTAGTTTGAGTTCTACTACAATATTGTTTTAATTATATATATATATCTATATATATATATATATATTTTTTTTTTTCAAAGTCAAATCAGCTCAAAATTTGAAGAGGTGCAAAGTTACGCGTCGTGTCTCAAAGTTACCCAAAATAACTTCAGATACCATTTTTATTGTACAGTTTCTCTTTTTTGTTGCATGCACAGAGTAGGCAAAATTTCTAGTCAACTTTCTCGTTACGTATGAAATTTATACAGTTTCACTGCTTTTATGCAAGAAATTTGCTTTTCCATTTTTATCTAAAACTTTGATTTATTACGTTTTTAAGTTTTGTCTAACTAGTTCTAACTGAAACAAGTCTAAGTCATTGATCTCTAGCAAAGCATTAGGGAACTTTTTCGACGTAACACTACAAATCTCTGGATCATGTTTTTAGTAGAATTTTGATAAACACTTCTTGAAAGTAAGTAATCAAGCCACATCCTTTAATATCTGTCAAAAGCAGTTCGATAATTACTAAACACTTAAAAAGGCATGGACTGGCGTCCCTGAATGTAAAATCTAGCTTAGGGTCAGGGTGGTGCTTAGTGTGATAAAGATTAAAAAAAAGAGTTATATTTTGCAATCAGTTGTTCTGAATTTTCATATTATAAATGATACAGTTTAGCTTCAGTTTATTACACAATAATACACATATGCAGTATAAACTCCTATTGTAACCTTCCCTTGTCCTTTTTTTGAATTTTGTTTTGCATTCATGCAGGTTAAAGCATCGAAAGGAGAAATTAATTGACTCGACAGGTATTTCTACTATCATACCAGCACGAGAACTACGCATTGAAAAAAATAGCAATGTTAAGGATGAAGATGAAACAAATGTTGATGTTAAGGATGGAAATCAAACTGTTGCTGATGTTATGGATGGAAATGAAATTGTTGGTGATATTAAGGATATTAATGTAACTCAAACTAGTGGTGATGTTAAGGATGGAAATGAAATTGTTGGTGATGTTAAGGAGGAAGACACTGTAAGTAACAATAAGTTCTAGTTAAAACTACTAATTTTTATTCATTGTTTTTTAAAACAAATAATGGTATTGATGATACAGTGGGATGAAAAAAATCTGAAAATGTTGGGATCATTAGCTTTGTGTATTTTTTTTAGTTCAGAGATCGAAGTTGATTTTTTAAGCAATTATATGTTTAAGGTGTTTAATTCATATTCTCCTTTTATTTTTTTTCTCCTAAAAACATTATTGGGATAATAATTTCTACATAAATAATTCTTGTATGCAACTCCCAAAATTCATGTTACTTAGCAGTAAGATTTGGCTCCACTTACAAAGTATATCATGTGACTTCCTTTTTGAAATTTTAGACCTTCTTATGACTCTTTTAAATATAAATATTGGCTGTGCTTATTTGTAATATCGGGCATTTCTCCTTTATTTTAAGTGTGCGGAGAAATGTAGATGGTTTGTAATATTTATGAATTCACTCATTCATTACTCACGTAAAGCCACGATGCTGCATATTTTTTGTCAATCTATGATCTCTGTTGAATCTACTTTCGCTCAATATCATGCAATTTTCGTAACCACCTAGTGCATTTGCTCGTGTCTGACATGGGGGGAAAGTTGCCGACAAATTTGCATCTGCTCATGTCTCACATGGGCATCTTGTATTGCCCATTATTTTAATTTTATTGCGCCTTTGAGTTCCGTTCTGGTAAAAATAAATAGGCTAAATTATAATAAAACTTATTTACAATTTATGACTCCTGTATACATCTGTTGTCTAAACCACATGGTGAATTTTGATGATTATCTATAGGTTTGTTAGGAATTTCTTTATTATAGCAGTTGTTTATATAAGCAGTTGTTTGATAGGAAAAAAGTAATATCTCCAATTCTGTTGTGTTATGCTTGTGAGTATGACAATTTGATTTCATTTGGTTTTAATCTTTTGAAATTAAAAATAAACAGCAAGTATCAAATTATTCACACTTTGCTTGTATAATTTTTTTAATATGACTCTTACTGCACCCCCATTCCCTAGTGATCCCCCCCCCCAGCTGAAATTGCTAAAAATAACTTACACAATACTTTTATGTTAATTTTCTGTCATTAAAACAAAATCAATCATTTTTGACCAATTTAATTAAGTCATTTAAATCTTCTTCCCTTGCAATTATTAGCTAAACAAAAAAATTAATGATGCTTTCATTCAAGCTCAAGACCAAAAATTTAATGATGATATTTGAATTATCAAGGCACTCAGGAACATGAAGTTTTACCTTTTATGTTCATCAATAAGCTTAAGTCATAAATATTAAGGGATTACTGCATTAAAAAAAATCTAACTTTTTTGTACTCCCCATTAAAAGAATGAGATAATGTTTCCTTACAAAATTTTCAATTTTTAAAACAACTTTTATGTTCCAAACCTAACTAACATTTACTATCTTTTCAGATGTTTTCTTACATTGATAATGAAAAGTACCCTAGGGCCTCTTGTACAATTTCTGTGATGCCAAAGCAAATTTTGATGTATGGATAAATTTTATAACTTATCTTAATTAAATTGTATATAGCTTTTACAATAAATTTTTTTATAAGAAGATTTTAACCTTTTATTTTTCTACCAATGTAACAAAAATCAGAAATTGTTTTTGAAGTTAATAATTTAAACTTAGTATACAATTAAAAAAGTTACTTACAAATCTGAAAGGATTGAAATGTTTTTCTGTGTTAAACAATGCTTTCAAAATAATAATAATAATAATCACTTATGTTTTTCAATGTCATCAAGTTTTATAAATTGCAGTTAAAAACTTCTACCGTATTACCCCGCATTATCCGGTATGCTGCAAAATTCGGGGGGTCACCAGATTTTCAATAACACTTGCCTGGCCCTTTTCGGCATGCCGGAAAAATAGAGGTTAGGAAAAAAAGTAATACTATTAAAAATATATGTTCAGCTTAAAAATAAATATAAGTTCTATACATATCTTATTAGAATTAATAAACAGTTTTATTTTGTAAAAATATTTACTGCAAATATCATTTGCTATTTTAACAAGAAAAATATTGTTTAATAACGAATAATTTTATAAAAATTAAATTAAAACTAAGCAATCATTTAAGCATTAAGTTGACACCCCTAAACCAGTGCTAAAGAATTTACCATAGCTATTCAAAAAATAGAATTTAATCTTACCTCTCTAAAAGGAACCTAAAATAATTTATTGAAAAAAAAAAATAGGAACAAGTTGCAGTAACAATAATTGCTTCTGAATTGATTACTTTATTGGCATACAATTAAATCCGTTAGACTGACCTACCATAAATAACAAGCACATAGTTATGCAATACACGTTTTTTTTTAAATATGGTTCCTTTCTGGATTTATTTTCTTCCTTACAGTGGTTTGCTTTCTGATTGGAACTGAATGGAAAAATTTACTTTTGTTTTGTTGAAAAATAAACCTCAAATTATCCGGCATGCCGGGAAATTCAAATTTCCCGGTATGCTGGTCAACCTCGTTTTTTTCCGGCATGCTGGATAATGCTGGGTAATATTGTAATATAAAATCAACGTTTGCATAAAAAACATTTTTACACAAACATAATTTCTCAAATAGAAACATAATCTAACTACAGCTAAAACCAACTGAAATGCTCGATATTAAACATTAGAAAGAATGAAAACCCCTCAATTTAATGGCTTGGGTGTATTTTTGTCTTAAATATTATTTTATACCTGCTCTTCCTAGCTACTAAATACTACAGGATGCCCAGGCTTGTTTTGTGAACGATCTTTTGGTTTCCTTTTTAGAGTTAATATACTTAAGTCAAAATGGAATGATGTCACTCTCTAAGACATTTCTCCAGAATTAGTTGAATCTGGACACAATTTTTTCTCTTAATAATCCACATTATTTCCTACTTCAAGGGGTTTCAGACCCTTTTTATCCCCAGATCTGAAAAAAAAAAAAAAAAAAAAGGTATGAATAGTAACTAACCTCTTTATTTTAAAAGATTACAAACCTTACTTAACATAATTTAGTGATGAAATGTGGTTTGGGACTGTTTGAATGCTGGGTTCAAGAAGCCCCATTTTAAGGCAAACCGTGCACTTTTACTAACTTATATTAGTTACTGTATTAATTATATAGCTATAACCTTAAAACACTCTTATTTTGTTAAGAAATTGAATGCAAACTAAAAACTATCTTGACATTTATGAAATCAGATGTTTCCATAAACTTACATGTGAAAGTTTGCAGACACAAAAAGCAACTGTTTAGACAACTTGCAATCATAACTTCAATCAGAAAAAGGTGGGAGTAGCAGAAACTTTATTTCATGTTCCAGCCTCTACCTAGTACTGCTACCTGTCATGGAGAAAGTTTTTAAGACTTTTCATTGAGTTATATAGGACCAGGATGGATTTTAAACACTTCTTTTCTCATGGGTTCATGTAGCCCCACTTTATGGTAATGCAGGTAATAGGGAAAAACATTTCTAATTAATTTCCAAAGCAACGAAACAAAGTATTATTTCAAATGTTTACTTTGGTATTTTTTTAATAACTTAAAAATATTACTGCAATTTTTTACATATTACTCATGTCATGATCCCCCTCCTGTATCCACCCCTGGATGTACTTGTATTCTATCAAAATGCAAAACTAATTAATGAAGAAATTCTTTCTTACTTCTTTGGTTGCGAATAAGCCTTACAGTCGAACTCGCTTATAGCGAGCTCTGATTTAACGAGACGTTTGTTTTTAACAAGGGAATCAGAAATATTCGATTGATACAATGTTTAGTCTATGGGAGGAAAACTCGCTTTTAAAGAGCAAAATCCAATCTTCATTCCAATCGAAATCTTTGTCGTGATGCGCGCGATTAATTTTGTCAAATTACACGAAAACCAAAAAGATAACGATTTTAGGCCGTGGAAGTGGAAGCATCGCTGCCGCGCATAACCTCAGACCAACGACTGCCTTGAATGCCCAAGAACAAAAATTTAAAAGAGACTTACCCGGGGGTGGTGTTTGTTGACGATAGAAAACACAAAATTAATTACCACACATTCTTTATTCTACGTTACTTCCAAGCAGACATGAAGACAGGCACTAGGCATGGTGATCACCAGAACATTTCACACATAGTAAAAAAACAAATGCGAGGAATCCAGACTTAAGAGTTCAAAAAGAAAAGGGGGGGAGCTGGGAGGGGTTGCAAAGTTCGTTAACGATCAAAAAAAAACGTAGAGTTCACGCGGAGGGTGGTGAAGTATTTAATTGTAATGTACGGAGGACGGACAGTTCATTATGGTGGGGTGTAATTCAGGGATGACTTATTGTTGACGATTTCCGTTGAAGGCCAATGTACGTTGAGACAAAAAAAATGGCGCTGGCTGTAATCTCCATGGTGACAATGTTGAGCTCGTCACACGCTTGAAAAGGAATCAGGATACTTTCAAGGTAATTGCGGATCCATGCCGTCACCTCATGGTATGTAGATCATCGAAAAAGTAGTTACTTAAGGGGACGATTCAGGTGCACTCTGCGTGCCGCCATCGGACGCCATCATTCAGACAGGTGATGGATCACCTACGCTCTCATCATCGGCTGCGACGAAGTAACGGTCTTGATTATTATATTGTAAACATATATGAAAAAATAAAACGTTCACCTCATGTTGAGGTCTTAACAATTTCGCGGCGAGCAACGGCCGTCCCCAGACGCCGTGCACCGATGCATCATTATCGCCATCGTAGAACAAAAACCGGAGCCGCAGAAAATGCGACCGAGCGGACAGAGAGCAGCAAGTAGAGTGAAGTGGGGTGGAAAAATGAATCGGCAAATGAGCGATCAGATCCGGGTACGCGGTGATGCGCGGGAACCAATGAGTGCGTTTGGCGCCCAAACAACGAAGGGAAGGGGACGCTACGCCATTTTAATGGCCGACAAGAAGATGAAAAAAATTGGATCGACGCTTGAAAAATTGACAAAAAGCCAAACGATGGGAAAAGTGAATAAGTCATATTTTGATATCGTAAAGTGTGCGAAATTTAACGGGGGAACGCGGGGAAAACGTGGAATGCACAAGGAAATAAAAAACAACAAAATGGGGGAAGAAAACGATTAAAATGACCGAAAACATGGGGAAAATGTAAATGGGTGAAAAATGTGATATGCATTATCACATACACTGGCAAAGCAAAAGAAAAAAAAAAGAGAAAAAAAAAGAAAATTTTAAGTCCAGCTCCAATTTACCAAAACTTTACACAACAAATTCATACATCATATATATTCAAATGCATAAAGAGTTGTAACATCCAAAAAAAAAACATGGGATACAGTTTTATACTATCGTCAAGGTAGAAAATGGGCAAGTCAAAGAAAATGAACTGTTTGCATTTTCTTTTTGCATGTCATGATTGCACCCTGCTCACAAAACAATTTGCCACACACGACCAACCAAAAGGACAAAAAAATACACACAGTTGTAATTACGTGAACAACACATAGCATACCAAGAGTTAAAAATATAAACATTCAAAAAAAGTTCACAACTACCCAACACATGTAGAAGGTATGAATACAAAAAAATGCAATAACCCTCAAATATGACCATTCTCGATATGCATTAAATTATACAGAAACATATTAATGCACAAAAAACATTAGAATCATTATCTTGACTATCTACGTCAAGTGTTACACATTAGGGTAACATGAGTAAAAAATTTCAAGTAGAATTTTTTTTTTTTTTTGTAAACAGTTCATATTGTTAAAGAGTTCAACAGCGTAGTGCACCAAATTACCAGGAGCACACTGAGTACTAAATTTGTATTTGAAAAAAAATTGAATGTTGAAGACACACTAAGATTGAGACGGACAAATTCATAAGCATGAAGAGTAAGACATAATAAGGAAAACCGGTTGTAGATATTAGGACATAATCGAGAGATTGACATTATCTTGTGGAGGAAAAATTGTTATGCACATGTTGACATACATATGTTGGTACCAACAGCAAAAAATATGACAGCGTCCTGTCATACGTAAAAATTAAAAAAAACACATAAGAATACATTTCCAAAAATAGAAAAAATGAGATCGACTTGCCTTGTATTAACAATAAATTCTCATCACTGTGCCCCTCAATGAAAACAAACATAGGGGAGAAAAAAAAATTTTACATTCATAAAAGACATAGAGAGAGTCACAAGCAAAATGATACGGATTCCGGAATTACAATCACGACCAGCACGACTGCCCGTACATAACAGCAAGTGGCACACCCTATGATTAAATTACTTACGACAACGGAGAAAGTAACGGGTTTGTTGACTGGGATGCTGAGGTTGGTGGGACACATTGTTATCTGTGTTAACAGACATTAAATTGCTTTTGCAAGGCGGGGCTAAACGTAAACGATTGACATGAATTACAAAAGGTTGCGCTGAGTCATCGCCTAAGAGTTTAATTTTACAATTTACATCCCCTACTTTGCTTACTACAGTATAGGGACCATCAAATCTAGGTTTAAAAGTGTCAGCCGACTTCATGTATACAATATCATTTTGTTTAAAATTTCGACAGTGAGAAGCAGGCAATTGCCTATTGTTTTGATTGATCTGTTTGAGTTGTAAAGAAGAGTACGCCTCCTCATAGATTAGGCGAAGATCCTGCAGAACATTTTGTATATAATGTGAGGTGTTAAGAAATCGAGGTTGCACGTCATTATCAAAAGTGTCAAAAAACAAGGATAGTTCCCTTCCCAAGTGCAACATGTTAGGAGTGAAACCAGTAGATGAATGAGTTGTCCCATTATATATAGACATGTGAACCATAACAGCAACTTCTAAAGACACATTCTGCTCAAGTAAAGACAGTAAACTAGACTTGATTTGACTATTAATTCTCTCAGAAATCGAATTGGACTGGGGATGAGCACGAGAAGAATGCTGAATTGTAACACCTAAGGCCTTGTTCAGAGAGTGAAATACATCACTGTCAAACTGACGGCCTAAATCTGACAGAAGATACGACATTCTACCATATAGAGAAATGTAATTCAACATGTGCTTAACTATTGTGTTGGCAGTAATATTTTTACAAGGATAAAGGACAACGTGACGAGAAAAATGATCAGTAACCGTCAAAATATATCCATATTGGCGAATTGGACCTACCAGGTCGATTGAACAGAACTCGCCAGGTCTCCTCGGAATCCAAATATTTTGCAATGGGGCGGGTTTAATGGAATAGGGCTTCAGTCGAATACAAAAATCACATGATAAAACAAAATTCGACACATCCCGATACATTCCTAACCAAAAATATTTACTAACAACTACCTCATACGTTTTCTTTATTCCGGTGTGAGAAATGTGACAAATCTGCAAAACTTTAGCTTTCAATGTGTCGGGAACAACAATAGTAGGTAAACAAGTTTTGTTGCGAACATGCATTAATAGGTTTGTAGTTGGACAAATGAAAAAATCCTTAAGCTTGTGAGCATGATGCAGATTAGGCTTTTGCAAAAAGGAAACAGCTTCTTTAATGTACGGATCATTAAGTTGCTCACGTAAAAAGGTTTTAATAGATATTTCATTATGTGCATCAGTTTGGGCACACACAAATGAATGAGAGCTTAAATTATGATCTGACTGAGGTTCACATAGGGAAGTAGGGTGCGGTCTTAAATAATTAACCACATTAGTGGATTCAACACAAGGATTATTAGAGGGTATATCACACAGCATATTGTCAGGGGTGGAAATATCAGTAAAGGGAAGGATCAACTCCTTATCTGCATTGGGTTGAAGAGCTGATTCATGTAAATTGGGGTCAGGGCTCCGAGAACAGAAATCTGCTAAAATATTCTGAGGCCCAGGGATATATGAAAAAGTATAGGAATATTGACCAATTTCTAACAACCAACGAGTAACAACATCGGCTGGCGAGGTTACATTGCTGTAACGCTCTAAGGGCTTACTGTCAGACATGAGAATAAATCTTCTATTAAAGAGGTACGTCTTGAATGCTGTCATTCCCTTATATATAGCATACAACTCGAGTTTAATTGGAGGATAATTACGTTCAGACTTTGACAAAGCTTTACTAAAATAAGACACAGGTTTTAGAATACCATCTCTCTTTTGCATCAATACAGCAGCAATTCCCTGAAGTGAAGCATCTGTATTTAAATAGAAATCATCATTCCAATTTGGAAGAATCACAAAAGGCTGCTTAAAAAAAGTAGACTGGAGATCATCAAAAGCTTTTTGGTGAACATCATTCCATTCAAAAGGTTTATTTTTTGCGGTTAATTGTGTCAAAACATGGGTGCGTTCAGCATACTTGTGAATTAAATGCCTATAAAATCCACATAACCCCAAGAATTTCTTGACCTGTCGCACAGTGCGAGGTGGGGCAAATTTGGTAATTTTGGCAATATTAGAAGTAATAGGTTGAATACAGTTGTGTGATATATGAAATCCCAAATAATCAATTTCGGTCTGGAAAAAAACACATTTAGATGGCGATAAAGTTAGATTATGTTTGGAAAGAACAGAAAAGACAGCCTCGAGCTTAGATACCATCTGGTCAAAGTTTTCGGCACAAACCAAAAAGTCGTCTTGAAATGCATGAATTCCGTGAATTCCTAGCAATTTTAACTCATCAATTAACTGATCCACGGCAGATTGGAAAATGTTGCTACTTACCTTAAGGCCAAAGGGCAAACGGTTATGAGCGAAAGAGCCAAATTCGGTCGAGAAAGTCACAATATCTTGGAGATGATTGGGAAGGAGAATTTGCCAGTAGGCCGAATGCAGATCTAAAACGGTATAGTACTTATAGGATGAGACGGCATTGATTAACGTAGAAATTTTGGGAAGTGGGTATGTGGAACTTTCGATGACGGAATTTAATAATCTTAAATCTAATGCCATACGGTACTTAGGTGGTTCATTAGGCCCAGATTTCTTACGTACCATTATCATCGGACTCGCATAGTGGCTCACATTTCTAGAAATAATTCCAGCCTCAATTAATTCATCCAATTCTTCCTGAACCTGTCCTTTTAACGCCTGAGGAATTTCAAAAGGTAAGGCCTTAATTGGATTATTGTTACGCAAAATGACAGAAGGAGTGACAATGTCAGAACATCCTAAAGCTTTGACAGATTTACTAAACACAGAAAAATTTTTCATCAAAATGTTTAATAAAATATCTTGTTGTGAAGTATTTAAGTGATCTAATTTAAAATCAGAAGGACTAAGTTCCTCTTTCCTGATTTTTAATACTTCATCTGATGCAATAATTTGGTGACAAAATTGGGATTGATTGCTTGAGCATGTAGTTTCATTCAAAGAATCATTTAAAATCTCAAACTGTTCAGTGACATGACCCATTACCATACCTTTATTTAAATGAAGAGGATTATTACCAATATTTCTGATAATAGAGGAGAAATTATGTTTCTCGACTAAGTGTACAGCGGGATGAATTTCACAAGTTATGTCATTAATAGTAGGAATAAAATAAATTTCAGATGATTTGACCGGTATGTCAGATAACGAAAAATTAGCAATGGCAGTTTCCCCCGGTTGGATAATTAATTTGTTTTTAAGAGCAACAGAAAAAGCCTTGTCACTATGCAGAGAATTAATTTTGGCTAAATGTTGTGAGATGTCAGTTTGAGGCATTAAAGGAGCTTTAAAATTATCAAAAGTGGCACTGCCGGTCTTAGTGTCAATTAACACATTGAAACGGGTTAAAAAATCATAACCTAATATCCCATAAAAAGAGGAAGGTGCAAAATCAGCAACAAAAAATGGGTGCTTAAAGAAATTTTTACCAATTTTAAATGAAACCTCAGCGCACGCAGAAAATGATAAATTAGAATTTACAGTCCTGATTGTGACTGTGCGTGAGAGAAATCTGCATTTTGTCAAAGATTTAATCTGTTCAAAAACAGCTTTTGAAAATAAGCTGACCGAAGATCCTGAATCTAAAAGCATTGGGAATATCTCATGACCAATTGAAATATTAAGTATAGGTAAGTCGCTAAACGTGTTATCAGAATGAACATTAAAAATGGATTCAGATTGTTTGCATTGAGATTCATCAGGCTTTGAAAATTTCGACAAAAATTCCCCTATAGTATCTTTACCAATGGAGCTATTTAAAAAGGTATGTAAATCTGGATATGTATTATGTTTCTTACATTGAACAGATTCAGTCTCCTGTACACTAATATTTTGAGGGACCAGAGATGAGAAATCAGTTACCGAGGCCAAGCCGTCCCTCATGGATGACCCCCTCGCCAGTTTAAATTGTCTCCGTTTTGTGTTGGAGTATTGGGTCTTACTTCCGGCGATGAAAATCTGTTTTGCGACAGAAATTGTTGGGGTGGAACAAAATGGTTGGGGAAATTAAAGTTACCACGTGGCCTAAATGGAATACGAGGTGCAAAAAAATTTTGACTTTGAGGCCTATTTTGACCTTGATTTGAGAAATTGTTAAGGGGTTGACCCCCATTGTAAATCCGACAGTTAATCATTAAGTGGTTTGTTCTACCACAAAATACACAAAAAGTGTTATTAGAATTTTGAGAGACTTTTTGCTGGGGTTTGGGCAAAACAGTTTTCTCATTAACGGAAGAGACGCGAATGTACAAAGGACATTCAACAAGTGGGTGTGGACTTTCCCCACAAAGACGACAATTTGACATTAATTTAGTGACACATGTTGTTAAAGATCGTAAATTTTCGGCCAAGGCATCTATTTGCACTTGAGCACTAGTCATAGCATTTGTCAATTTTGGTTGGCCTGTTACATGTAAACAGTGTAACTTATTAGCCTTGTCGACTAAATCGGTAAACTTTGACGTGTCGACATCAAGTAGTTTGTCCTTGATATTCAATGGTAAAGCCGCCAAAAATTGGTAAGATTTTATTTGGGTGAGGGCAGCACTATCCGTAATAAAAGGATATGCTGAGTGAGCCGCACGTTCAACACGATGTGCTAAACTCTGAATACTCTCATGAGTTTCAAATTTGATATTTTGAAATTCTGAAAGGGACACAGAAGAAGGGGTATGCATTTTGAAAAATGCACGCAATTTGTCACAAGCCTGGTTAAAAGTCATAGACTCCAAGCAACTGGGATTGGTCGCAAAAAAATACAAGGCAGAGCCAGAAAGTTTTGACTTCAAAAACATAAGAGTCGTGGGATCATCCCAACCGTTTAAATTCTGCAAGTCCTTAATTTGTGATATAAAAAATTCAACAGTTTCCGGCTCGCCTGAATATGAGGGAATGGGGAAGTTAAAATTCCTACTCGCCATAGCACCTTGAGGTGACTCATTGGCCATATTCACACCTTGGGGTGGGTCGGTTTGAGTACTACCAGTTGACATGGCAACAAATGTGCCGTCTTTTACTTTAGCACAAAAATCAATGAGCATCTAATATAATTTTCACTTAATTCACACGGTGCAATCATGAGAAACAAAAAATTTTAAATGCAAACATTGTTGAAAGCACATGCACACATGAGAATAAATGCAACTAATAAAATAAGAATTGACATCAAATTTTTGAACTAAATTAAAAATATAAAATTAATATATCCCCCCATTAACATCACAGAAATACAAAAAGCCATATGAAAAAAACAACAAAAGTGCATATGCATTCAACTTCCGAAAAAAAAAAGGCATTCAAGACCTGGTCAAAAACGGCGCCATTTTGTCGTGATGCGCGCGATTAATTTTGTCAAATTACACGAAAACCAAAAAGATAACGATTTTAGGCCGTGGAAGTGGAAGCATCGCTGCCGCGCATAACCTCAGACCAACGACTGCCTTGAATGCCCAAGAACAAAAATTTAAAAGAGACTTACCCGGGGGTGGTGTTTGTTGACGATAGAAAACACAAAATTAATTACCACACATTCTTTATTCTACGTTACTTCCAAGCAGACATGAAGACAGGCACTAGGCATGGTGATCACCAGAACATTTCACACATAGTAAAAAAACAAATGCGAGGAATCCAGACTTAAGAGTTCAAAAAGAAAAGGGGGAGCTGGGAGGGGTTGCAAAGTTCGTTAACGATCAAAAAAAAAAACGTAGAGTTCACGCGGAGGGTGGTGAAGTATTTAATTGTAATGTACGGAGGACGGACAGTTCATTATGGTGGGGTGTAATTCAGGGATGACTTATTGTTGACGATTTCCGTTGAAGGCCAATGTACGTTGAGACAAAAAAAATGGCGCTGGCTGTAAT
Source organism: Uloborus diversus (assembly GCF_026930045.1). Lineage (NCBI taxonomy): Eukaryota > Metazoa > Arthropoda > Arachnida > Araneae > Uloboridae > Uloborus > Uloborus diversus. The sequence continues at coordinate 63,162,967 of NC_072734.1, read as the reverse complement.
CTCCATGGTGACAATGTTGAGCTCGTCACACGCTTAAAAAGGAATCAGGATACTTTCAAGGTAATTGCGGATCCATGCCGTCACCTCATGGTATGTAGATCATCGAAAAAGTAGTTACTTAAGGGGACGATTCAGGTGCACTCTGCGTGCCGCCATCGGACGCCATCATTCAGACAGGTGATGGATCACCTACGCTCACATCATCGGCTGCGACGAAGTAACGGTCTTGATTATTATATTGTAAACATATATGAAAAAATAAAACGTTCACCTCATGTTGAGGTCTTAACAATTTCGCGGCGAGCAACGGCCGTCCCCAGACGCCGTGCACCGATGCATCATTATCGCCATCGTAGAACAAAAACCGGAGCCGCAGAAAATGCGACCGAGCGGACAGAGAGCAGCAAGTAGAGTGAAGTGGGGTGGAAAAATGAATCGGCAAATGAGCGATCAGATCCGGGTACGCGGTGATGCGCGGGAACCAATGAGTGCGTTTGGCGCCCAAACAACGAAGGGAAGGGGACGCTACGCCATTTTAATGGCCGACAAGAAGATGAAAAAAATTGGATCGACGCTTGAAAAATTGACAAAAAGCCAAACGATGGGAAAAGTGAATAAGTCATATTTTGATATCGTAAAGTGTGCGAAATTTAACGGGGGAACGCGGGGAAAACGTGGAATGCACAAGGAAATAAAAAACAACAAAATGGGGGAAGAAAACGATTAAAATGACCGAAAACATGGGGAAAATATAAATGGGTGAAAAATGTGATATGCATTATCACATACACTGGCAAAGCAAAAGAAAAAAAAAAAGAGAAAAAAAAAGAAAATTTTAAGTCCAGCTCCAATTTACCAAAACTTTACACAACAAATTCATACATCATATATATTCAAATGCATAAAGAGTTGTAACATCCAAAAAAAAAGCATGGGATACAGTTTTATACTATCGTCAAGGTAGAAAATGGGCAAGTCAAAGAAAATGAACTGTTTGCATTTTCTTTTTGCATGTCATGATTGCACCCTGCTCACAAAACAATTTGCCACACACGACCAACCAAAAGGACAAAAAAATACACACAGTTGTAATTACGTGAACAACACATAGCATACCAAGAGTTAAAAATATAAACATTCAAAAAAAGTTCACAACTACCCAACACATGTAGAAGGTATGAATACAAAAAAATGCAATAACCCTCAAATATGACCATTCTCGATATGCATTAAATTATACAGAAACATATTAATGCACAAAAAACATTAGAATCATTATCTTGACTATCTACGTCAAGTGTTACACATTAGGGTAACATGAGTAAAAAATTTCAAGTAGAATTTTTTTTTTTTTTTTTTGTAAACAGTTCATATTGTTAAAGAGTTCAACAGCGTAGTGCACCAAATTACCAGGAGCACACTGAGTACTAAATTTGTATTTGAAAAAAAATTGAATGTTGAAGACACACTAAGATTGAGACGGACAAATTCATAAGCATGAAGAGTAAGACATAATAAGGAAAACCGGTTGTAGATATTAGGACATAATCGAGAGATTGACATTATCTTGTGGAGGAAAAATTGTTATGCACATGTTGACATACATATGTTGGTACCAACAGCAAAAAATATGACAGCGTCCTGTCATACGTAAAAATTAAAAAAAAACACATAAGAATACATTTCCAAAAATAGAAAAAATGAGATCGACTTGCCTTGTATTAACAATAAATTCTCATCACTGTGCCCCTCAATGAAAACAAACATAGGGGAGAAAAAAAAATTTTACATTCATAAAAGACATAGAGAGAGTCACAAGCAAAATGATACGGATTCCGGAATTACAATCACGACCAGCACGACTGCCCGTACATAACAGCAAGTGGCACACCCTATGATTAAATTACTTACGACAACGGAGAAAGTAACGGGTTTGTTGACTGGGATGCTGAGGTTGGTGGGACACATTGTTATCTGTGTTAACAGACATTAAATTGCTTTTGCGAGGCGGGGCTAAACGTAAACGATTGACATGAATTACAAAAGGTTGCGCTGAGTCATCGCCTAAGAGTTTAATTTTACAATTTACATCCCCTACTTTGCTTACTACAGTATAGGGACCATCAAATCTAGGTTTAAAAGTGTCAGCCGACTTCATGTATACAATATCATTTTGTTTAAAATTTCGACAGTGAGAAGCAGGCAATTGCCTATTGTTTTGATTGATCTGTTTGAGTTGTAAAGAAGAGTACGCCTCCTCATAGATTAGGCGAAGATCCTGCAGAACATTTTGTATATAATGTGAGGTGTTAAGAAATCGAGGTTGCACGTCATTATCAAAAGTGTCAAAAAACAAGGATAGTTCCCTTCCCAAGTGCAACATGTTAGGAGTGAAACCAGTAGATGAATGAGTTGTCCCATTATATATAGACATGTGAACCATAACAGCAACTTCTAAAGACACATTCTGCTCAAGTAAAGACAGTAAACTAGACTTGATTTGACTATTAATTCTCTCAGAAATCGAATTGGACTGGGGATGAGCACGAGAAGAATGCTGAATTGTAACACCTAAGGCCTTGTTCAGAGAGTGAAATACATCACTGTCAAACTGACGGCCTAAATCTGACAGAAGATACGACATTCTACCATATAGAGAAATGTAATTCAACATGTGCTTAACTATTGTGTTGGCAGTAATATTTTTACAAGGATAAAGGACAACGTGACGAGAAAAATGATCAGTAACCGTCAAAATATATCCATATTGGCGAATTGGACCTACCAGGTCGATTGAACAGAACTCGCCAGGTCTCCTCGGAATCCAAATATTTTGCAATGGGGCGGGTTTAATGGAATAGGGCTTCAGTCGAATACAAAAATCACATGATAAAACAAAATTCGACACATCCCGATACATTCCTAACCAAAAATATTTACTAACAACTACCTCATACGTTTTCTTTATTCCGGTGTGAGAAATGTGACAAATCTGCAAAACTTTAGCTTTCAATGTGTCGGGAACAACAATAGTAGGTAAACAAGTTTTGTTGCGAACATGCATTAATAGGTTTGTAGTTGGACAAATGAAAAAATCCTTAAGCTTGTGAGCATGATGCAGATTAGGCTTTTGCAAAAAGGAAACAGCTTCTTTAATGTACGGATCATTAAGTTGCTCACGTAAAAAGGTTTTAATAGATATTTCATTATGTGCATCAGTTTGGGCACACACAAATGAATGAGAGCTTAAATTATGATCTGACTGAGGTTCACATAGGGAAGTAGGGTGCGGTCTTAAATAATTAACCACATTAGTGGATTCAACACAAGGATTATTAGAGGGTATATCACACAGCATATTGTCAGGGGTGGAAATATCAGTAAAGGGAAGGATCAACTCCTTATCTGCATTGGGTTGAAGAGCTGATTCATGTAAATTGGGGTCAGGGCTCCGAGAACAGAAATCTGCTAAAATATTCTGAGGCCCAGGGATATATGAAAAAGTATAGGAATATTGACCAATTTCTAACAACCAACGAGTAACAACATCGGCTGGCGAGGTTACATTGCTGTAACGCTCTAAGGGCTTACTGTCAGACATGAGAATAAATCTTCTATTAAAGAGGTACGTCTTGAATGCTGTCATTCCCTTATATATAGCATACAACTCGAGTTTAATTGGAGGATAATTACGTTCAGACTTTGACAAAGCTTTACTAAAATAAGACACAGGTTTTAGAATACCATCTCTCTTTTGCATCAATACAGCAGCAATTCCCTGAAGTGAAGCATCTGTATTTAAATAGAAATCATCATTCCAATTTGGAAGAATCACAAAAGGCTGCTTAAAAAAAGTAGACTGGAGATCATCAAAAGCTTTTTGGTGAACATCATTCCATTCAAAAGGTTTATTTTTTGCGGTTAATTGTGTCAAAACATGGGTGCGTTCAGCATACTTGTGAATTAAATGCCTATAAAATCCACATAACCCCAAGAATTTCTTGACCTGTCGCACAGTGCGAGGTGGGGCAAATTTGGTAATTTTGGCAATATTAGAAGTAATAGGTTGAATACAGTTGTGTGATATATGAAATCCCAAATAATCAATTTCGGTCTGGAAAAAAACACATTTAGATGGCGATAAAGTTAGATTATGTTTGGAAAGAACAGAAAAGACAGCCTCGAGCTTAGATACCATCTGGTCAAAGTTTTCGGCACAAACCAAAAAGTCGTCTTGAAATGCATGAATTCCGTGAATTCCTAGCAATTTTAACTCATCAATTAACTGATCCACGGCAGATTGGAAAATGTTGCTACTTACCTTAAGGCCAAAGGGCAAACGGTTATGAGCGAAAGAGCCAAATTCGGTCGAGAAAGTCACAATATCTTGGAGATGATTGGGAAGGAGAATTTGCCAGTAGGCCGAATGCAGATCTAAAACGGTATAGTACTTATAGGATGAGACGGCATTGATTAACGTAGAAATTTTGGGAAGTGGGTATGTGGAACTTTCGATGACGGAATTTAATAATCTTAAATCTAATGCCATACGGTACTTAGGTGGTTCATTAGGCCCAGATTTCTTACGTACCATTATCATCGGACTCGCATAGTGGCTCACATTTCTAGAAATAATTCCAGCCTCAATTAATTCATCCAATTCTTCCTGAACCTGTCCTTTTAACGCCTGAGGAATTTCAAAAGGTAAGGCCTTAATTGGATTATTGTTACGCAAAATGACAGAAGGAGTGACAATGTCAGAACATCCTAAAGCTTTGACAGATTTACTAAACACAGAAAAATTTTTCATCAAAATGTTTAATAAAATATCTTGTTGTGAAGTATTTAAGTGATCTAATTTAAAATCAGAAGGACTAAGTTCCTCTTTCCTGATTTTTAATACTTCATCTGATGCAATAATTTGGTGACAAAATTGGGATTGATTGCTTGAGCATGTAGTTTCATTCAAAGAATCATTTAAAATCTCAAACTGTTCAGTGACATGACCCATTACCATACCTTTATTTAAATGAAGAGGATTATTACCAATATTTCTGATAATAGAGGAGAAATTATGTTTCTCGACTAAGTGTACAGCGGGATGAATTTCACAAGTTATGTCATTAATAGTAGGAATAAAATAAATTTCAGATGATTTGACCGGTATGTCAGATAACGAAAAATTAGCAATGGCAGTTTCCCCCGGTTGGATAATTAATTTGTTTTTAAGAGCAACAGAAAAAGCCTTGTCACTATGCAGAGAATTAATTTTGGCTAAATGTTGTGAGATGTCAGTTTGAGGCATTAAAGGAGCTTTAAAATTATCAAAAGTGGCACTGCCGGTCTTAGTGTCAATTAACACATTGAAACGGGTTAAAAAATCATAACCTAATATCCCATAAAAAGAGGAAGGTGCAAAATCAGCAACAAAAAATGGGTGCTTAAAGAAATTTTTACCAATTTTAAATGAAACCTCAGCGCACGCAGAAAATGATAAATTAGAATTTACAGTCCTGATTGTGACTGTGCGTGAGAGAAATCTGCATTTTGTCAAAGATTTAATCTGTTCAAAAACAGCTTTTGAAAATAAGCTGACCGAAGATCCTGAATCTAAAAGCATTGGGAATATCTCATGACCAATTGAAATATTAAGTATAGGTAAGTCGCTAAACGTGTTATCAGAATGAACATTAAAAATGGATTCAGATTGTTTGCATTGAGATTCATCAGGCTTTGAAAATTTCGACAAAAATTCCCCAATAGTATCTTTACCAATGGAGCTATTTAAAAAGGTATGTAAATCTGGATATGTATTATGTTTCTTACATTGAACAGATTCAGTCTCCTGTACACTAATATTTTGAGGGACCAGAGATGAGAAATCAGTTACCGAGGCCAAGCCGTCCCTCATGGATGACCCCCTCGCCAGTTTAAATTGTCTCCGTTTTGTGTTGGAGTATTGGGTCTTACTTCCGGCGATGAAAATCTGTTTTGCGACAGAAATTGTTGGGGTGGAACAAAATGGTTGGGGAAATTAAAGTTACCACGTGGCCTAAATGGAATACGAGGTGCAAAAAAATTTTGACTTTGAGGCCTATTTTGACCTTGATTTGAGAAATTGTTAAGGGGTTGACCCCCATTGTAAATCCGACAGTTAATCATTAAGTGGTTTGTTCTACCACAAAATACACAAAAAGTGTTATTAGAATTTTGAGAGACTTTTTGCTGGGGTTTGGGCAAAACAGTTTTCTCATTAACGGAAGAGACGCGAATGTACAAAGGACATTCAACAAGTGGGTGTGGACTTTCCCCACAAAGACGACAATTTGACATTAATTTAGTGACACATGTTGTTAAAGATCGTAAATTTTCGGCCAAGGCATCTATTTGCACTTGAGCACTAGTCATAGCATTTGTCAATTTTGGTTGGCCTGTTACATGTAAACAGTGTAACTTATTAGCCTTGTCGACTAAATCGGTAAACTTTGACGTGTCGACATCAAGTAGTTTGTCCTTGATATTCAATGGTAAAGCCGCCAAAAATTGGTAAGATTTTATTTGGGTGAGGGCAGCACTATCCGTAATAAAAGGATATGCTGAGTGAGCCGCACGTTCAACACGATGTGCTAAACTCTGAATACTCTCATGAGTTTTAAATTTGATATTTTGAAATTCTGAAAGGGACACAGAAGAAGGGGTATGCATTTTGAAAAATGCACGCAATTTGTCACAAGCCTGGTTAAAAGTCATAGACTCCAAGCAACTGGGATTGGTCGCAAAAAAATACAAGGCAGAGCCAGAAAGTTTTGACTTCAAAAACATAAGAGTCGTGGGATCATCCCAACCGTTTAAATTCTGCAAGTCCTTAATTTGTGATATAAAAAATTCAACAGTTTCCGGCTCGCCTGAATATGAGGGAATGGGGAAGTTAAAATTCCTACTCGCCATAGCACCTTGAGGTGACTCATTGGCCATATTCACACCTTGGGGTGGGTCGGTTTGAGTACTACCAGTTGACATGGCAACAAATGTGCCGTCTTTTACTTTAGCACAAAAATCAATGAGCATCTAATATAATTTTCACTTAATTCACACGGTGCAATCATGAGAAACAAAAAATTTTAAATGCAAACATTGTTGAAAGCACATGCACACATGAGAATAAATGCAACTAATAAAATAAGAATTGACATCAAATTTTTGAACTAAATTAAAAATATAAAATTAATATATCCCCCCATTAACATCACAGAAATACAAAAAGCCATATGAAAAAAACAACAAAAGTGCATATGCATTCAACTTCCGAAAAAAAAAAGGCATTCAAGACCTGGTCAAAAACGGCGCCATTTTGTCGTGATGCGCGCGATTAATTTTGTCAAATTACACGAAAACCAAAAAGATAACGATTTTAGGCCGTGGAAGTGGAAGCATCGCTGCCGCGCATAACCTCAGACCAACGACTGCCTTGAATGCCCAAGAACAAAAATTTAAAAGAGACTTACCCGGGGGTGGTGTTTGTTGACGATAGAAAACACAAAATTAATTACCACACATTCTTTATTCTACGTTACTTCCAAGCAGACATGAAGACAGGCACTAGGCATGGTGATCACCAGAACATTTCACACATAGTAAAAAAACAAATGCGAGGAATCCAGACTTAAGAGTTCAAAAAGAAAAGGGGGAGCTGGGAGGGGTTGCAAAGTTCGTTAACGATCAAAAAAAAAAACGTAGAGTTCACGCGGAGGGTGGTGAAGTATTTAATTGTAATGTACGGAGGACGGACAGTTCATTATGGTGGGGTGTAATTCAGGGATGACTTATTGTTGACGATTTCCGTTGAAGGCCAATGTACGTTGAGACAAAAAAAATGGCGCTGGCTGTAATCTCCATGGTGACAATGTTGAGCTCGTCACACGCTTAAAAAGGAATCAGGATACTTTCAAGGTAATTGCGGATCCATGCCGTCACCTCATGGTATGTAGATCATCGAAAAAGTAGTTACTTAAGGGGACGATTCAGGTGCACTCTGCGTGCCGCCATCGGACGCCATCATTCAGACAGGTGATGGATCACCTACGCTCACATCATCGGCTGCGACGAAGTAACGGTCTTGATTATTATATTGTAAACATATATGAAAAAATAAAACGTTCACCTCATGTTGAGGTCTTAACAATTTCGCGGCGAGCAACGGCCGTCCCCAGACGCCGTGCACCGATGCATCATTATCGCCATCGTAGAACAAAAACCGGAGCCGCAGAAAATGCGACCGAGCGGACAGAGAGCAGCAAGTAGAGTGAAGTGGGGTGGAAAAATGAATCGGCAAATGAGCGATCAGATCCGGGTACGCGGTGATGCGCGGGAACCAATGAGTGCGTTTGGCGCCCAAACAACGAAGGGAAGGGGACGCTACGCCATTTTAATGGCCGACAAGAAGATGAAAAAAATTGGATCGACGCTTGAAAAATTGACAAAAAGCCAAACGATGGGAAAAGTGAATAAGTCATATTTTGATATCGTAAAGTGTGCGAAATTTAACGGGGGAACGCGGGGAAAACGTGGAATGCACAAGGAAATAAAAAACAACAAAATGGGGGAAGAAAACGATTAAAATGACCGAAAACATGGGGAAAATGTAAATGGGTGAAAAATGTGATATGCATTATCACACCCGAGAGTTATTTTTGCGATTCATAAAATTTCTATTGATTTCCAGCAAAATTATGAATTTTTAGCCTTTAAAACAAGTCATGAAAGAATTTTTTTTTAACTTATAGTAAGAGAAGCATTGAAGAATTATGTTTGTTGATGTTAATGTTATCACTTTCCGATATGTTTACTTCTGATTATATTTTAGCTCAAATTCAAGCTAATACAAATGAAAAAATCAATAAAAACGACAACGATAGCAAAAATTGGGAAGAATTTGAAACTGAACTATCATCAACATTATATCTTTTGATATGTAGAAAAACTTCAACCATTTAAGTCCGGGGTGAAAATAACGATGTTTGGGTCAATGGATATTCCTTGTAACAAATCAATAGCGCAATGAGATAGTTCATAGGAATTCACCAACTTCTTTGCCACTGTAAAGAAATTGGAACCAAGCAAAACAAGTATGAAGAATTTTAATGATTGTTTTCACGAGAACTCGGTTAAAATGAGCAAATACCGTGGTTTCTTCTCTCTCGTTATAAGTGAGTTCGACTAATATAATTAAGAGGCAGCACTTTTTTGGAAGCAGAGTTCTAAATTTTATATTAGTTTCAGTGTGAAAAGAAAGATTTTGAAATGCATTTTTCCAAAGAAGTATTTAGTCGATATCTATTGTGAGCACTAAAAGAGAAAAGGACCGATTCAGTCAAATGTAAGGCTTTCAAGGCCTCATCTTGTGGACAACACAGTTGTTTGTACTTCACTCCTTTTGTGTGAAGTTCTATCGGGATTGAAGGAGCAAGAAATTGACAGATGGACTTTTGCAACAAAAATAGTAAGTATTTTCGAAGTAATTGTTATTAAATCACATCGCACCAAATGACCTGTGCAACTAATTTTGCAAGAAACACCATTGTTGGAAAGCTACTTGGTTTAAATGCAGCTTGCCGTAAAGTAGTATATAATTATAACCAAAATTGCTTTCATGTAGGCAACCAAGCAGGCCCGTGCTGGCCCACCGGGACACCGGGACGAATCCCGGTGCGCCCTCTTTTACGGCGCCCTTTTCCTCAAATAATGTAAACTTCTATCGAAACTAGTACGAAAGAAAATAGTTCAAGAAAAATTATAAATCTGTCGAACAAAAACTCAGCCATAGCGACAAACTAAATATTAAAACCTTGCACCATTCAAGTAGACAATAGCCAAAGGGGGAAAGCGATCTCTTCCGTAAAGTGCCCGCATAAAGATAACGTACTAGTTTTCCAGTTTCAATAAATGAAAGAGCTCCCCAATCCATACAAAAAAAGGGGGGGGGGGTCGGCAACTTCTGAACAGTAAATTACCCTCTGACATTCATCACTGTTTACACCTGATGACCCCGGGACTTGACCCCATCATTCCCTTCTGGACAAAGTTAAGATTTTCCCTGGGGTAACCAGATGGCTTCTATTTAAATATTCTTTTAGAGTTAATATGAAGCATTGTATGAAGTCACGGAGGAAAAAAAGTAAGTTTACCTCAGTTTGAAACGTTTTCTTAGTAGCGATGCAATTAGCCATAAAATAATGGCGCCTTCAGACTGGAACTATTTAGACTTTATGGCGCCCTGGTGCCACGGGCCGCCCGAAGATGAGGGGGGGGGGGCGAAAGGGGCAATTGCACCACGCACAGAGATATGAGAGGGCGCCATAAACTAAACTTTTTCTGCATAACGATTAATTATTAATTTTTAAATTTTAGTCTAAGAAATGTTTTTAGAATGCAAATATATTAGATTTAATTTTTGTCTTAATGGCGCACATAGATTAGATTACATTTTGATGATAGGTTACATTTTCAATTATGTAATAATTAGTAAAAAACTGTTTGGCACTTTTTTTATCATTCTGTGTGAAAAAGGAGAGGGAGGGGCCTGCAGGACCGGATAGGCCAGGTCAGCTAGTCGGCGATCGCCGAGGGCCCCAAAGCTAGGAGGGGCCCCCAAATGAAGCGAAAAAAAAAATTGTAGCAAAAAATGTTTTTACAATTCTTTGATTTCCTTGTAACTATTTCAATCTGTTACCTTATACGTTTTGCTACGATCAGGGCCTGGTTACTGAATAGACCAACTAGGCTGTGGTCTAGGGCCCTTGCTTTTTAGGGGCCCCATAATGGCTAAAGTTGTTTTAGCTAATGACTAAAAGTAAGATTTGACTACATAGTGGCGACAGTAAGATACATAAAAAATCTTTGCTTAGAATCTTCCTTTTTCTTAATCAGGTCCTGTCCGGGATGCTTTTGATCACTTTTTCTAGTTTTATACAAATAGCACACTGGGGGGCCTAATTAAAGAAAGGTAGAGCCCCGGAGCAAACATTAATTTAGGTTAGGGTCCCCTAGGGCTTTAATTTCTCTGAATTTGTCCCGTTAACAGGGCCGGATTACAAATAGACAACTTAGGAATCGCCTACGGGCCCCAAAAGAAATGCTCGGTCTCCCTGCAAAAAATCATCAGAGCCCATAACGGCCCACTGAATTGCCCTCCTCCCCCCCCCCCCGCTCAAAAAATTTAAATGAGTGGTTGTTGTTTGTTTTTGTATGCTTCAATATTTCTACCTAAATTTTGAATTCATTTGTTTAAATATTTTTACAAGTTTATTATTATTTTAAGGTTTTGAGTAGTTATGTGGGACTTTAAATCTTGATTTTTCGGATGCCCATTTTATTTTTAAGTTATATAAGCAAGTAAACAAGAGTTTCTCAAGACTTAACAGTATTCTAATAATAACTGTTCGCCTTTGTAATTCTTGGTTCTGAAAAAACTATTCACATTGTATGGAATTCATATTGATTAAGTAAATGATATAGCTTTCGTTCTGTATTTCTTATAAGTTTGAAGCATGTTTTTTCGATCTGGGGGTTTTATTCCAAATATTTTATTTTCTGCTGTCTGCTTGAAATTTTCTTTGTATTCGTTTTTGTCTCATCGATTAATTTTATTTCATTTATGTTGATGTTGATGGTATTTAAAGTTCTGTTCTGTGATGAACCGAAATTCACAGAATTTTTGTTTACCTGAACGGGTCAAAACATTTTTTCGTGAAAATACTTCGACCAGTTTTCAGAGAGTGATGTCACCTCGGACAGTGATGTCAGCCTTTGTGATAAAAGCCGCAAATAATACTGTAAGTTCTTGTAGAATCAATAAGATGAGATAAGACAAGAACTGGAATTTGGGTATGGATGATGGGCGTGTGAAAAAAACTCGAACAAAAGAGAAATGCAGGTGTAATAAAAATAGGAGTAAAATAAAAACTTCATGACTTGTTCAAGACTCAATGGATTCATGTAGATTGCTTTAGTGCACCAAATCCTTCTGCTTTTAAACTAGTAAATAAATGGGAAAATTGAATGCACATGGAAATCTTTCCGATAGGGTATTTGTCACCTGATATTGGCTATAAAACTATTCCACGTGGGGTTTTTACTTCCGCAATCTGCATTATAGTACGATAGTTGAAGGTCTGTATTTTACTTGCGTGCAAGCCAACTATAATTTTTATTATGGAAATTAAAAAATAGATACATTGGGAGAAAATAGTGTCAAGATGAAGCAAAAAAGGTATGATTGCTTTAAACTTAAAATAGCAAAGAAATCTCAGCTCTTTCCGACAGTGGCTCACCCACGGAGAGGATAAGGGGCTCCCTCAAGCTTCTCCCCACCCATTAGGCCTAAAAATGCAGAATTTTATATCTGATTTTCAAAAAAAAACCCGGGCCCCTTGGGAATATTCTATAGGGTCG